>NC_031787.1:7045004-7120440 GCF_001522545.3 Parus major | reverse complement strand
CCCATCCCATCCCATCCCATCCCATCCCATCCCATCCCATCCCATCCCATCCCATCCCCGGGGCTGCTGCCGCCTGAGTCAGCTTTATCTGCGGGGCTATTAATAGCTGCGGCTCGGCTCGGCCCTGCTCTAATTGCAGCTTAATGAACATCCGGGAGAGGCTGTCCCGCATCCCTGCTCGGCCCTCCTGGGAGCAGCCCCGGGATGCGGGAGCCGCCGGGTCCCGGTGTCCCCCCAGCCCCGGGCTCGTTCCACGCCCGAGCTGTCGCGGTCCCGGCGGGGACAGCCTTGAATTGTTCCTCTGGTTGTGGCCTGGATGCTCGGGGTGGGAAATACTGAGCACGACGCTTTTTCCTGGGGGATTTTCCCTGCAGGACTCGCAGCCGGGTTGGAGAGGAGCCATGCCAGAGCTGTGATGGTGAACAAGAAACGTTCCCACATCTGCCGGTCCCCTCCCCATCCCAAGGGATTCCCACTGCCCACACCACACAGGGTTAAAGCCTTTGGGATTTTGCAGTGGTCTGCAGCAGCTCCGGGGGTTGTGGGAACAAGTGCCAGGAGCTGCCCCACACAGACCCTGCACAGGGGCCCGAAGGTCGTTCCTTGGCCGTGTCCTTGTCCCCAGAGCAGGGGCAGTGTCTCAGTCCTAGGGACACACCCAGAGTGTCCCCGGCTGCTGTGGGGCCAGGAAGAGCAAGTGAAGGTTTTGGTGAAACCAATTATTGTGTGATCTATGATTTCCCTGACCCCAGTGCATGGATTGTCCCGCTGGCCATGGGATGAGGGTTCCCAGCTCATCTTCCTTGGTCCTTTCCCAGCTCCCGGAATCCCCGGCTCCTCCTCGGCCTCAGCTGCTCTCAGGCTCAGCTCTCCTGGCCTGGCCTGAGCTCATTCCCAGCTCAGGGCTCTGTTCTGGCCCCGTGCCCTCCAGAGAGGGTTAAGTCACTCCTTGGGCCCCGTGGGGAATTAAGGGCGCTCAGAGCCAGGGCACGGGGACAGGTCCCTGTCACCTCCAGCAGAGCCATGAACAGGGACCGGCCCATCCCAAAAAACTCAACTAAAGCACTGCCTCCCACCTGGCTTGCTGCTCTGTGAGGTGCAGCAGGAACTGGAGCAGCTCTGGATTTCGGGGATTTGCACAGAGTACAGGACCAGCAGCTTTAGTACTTGAAAATTTTATTTTCTCAAATGAGCACCAACACATATTGTAAATATGACAAACAATACGCCTCCCTCTAATACTGAAGAACTATATACAATGTACAAATACATGAAACGTGAAAACCAATTATTTGAAAAACAAACAATTGCATTTATGACTGAAGCAAATGACCTGAAAGAATACGCAAAAAAAAAATTAAAATTAAAATAAAATCAAAGAAATAAAAGTATACACAATTTGTAAACACAAGAGCATCCATAGACAGGCTGGTATTGGAAATATTGTCCTTAGTTTTGTCAGTGGGGAAAGCATTCCCATTTCCTTAGGAAGAACAAAACAAAGGATACACACAGTTGTAACGATGAGAACAGCTTATTTGTGGTTGTACCTTACACAATGCCATTCTGCTTGCATTTAAATATGTAGATTTTTTTTTTTTTTTCTGAATTCAAGATGATTTTGTTTCCCCTCTTCTGCTTGTTCTTTTTCACCAAGATTTCTGCAGAAAATCTCTGTCTAACCTGATTGTTTCTGAGCACTGAGGCCTCTCCCGTGGTGGGAAGAGCTCCTTCCCACTGAGCTGAGCTTGGTGTTTGGCATCCCCTCTTCATCCCAAAACTGCTTCACCTGGAAGCTCCTCCCGAGGCAGGGAAGTGCAGTGAAATGCATGATTCACACACTCTCACAGAGCAGTTAGAAAAATGCATACAGAGAAAATTCTCACTTGATCATCACGAGAACAACAGGTTTTATTTCGCAGGGTTTGATCTGTTCCTGTGTGGTTTGAAGCCGTGTGCAGAGAATTAAAAAGCCTGCAAGAGTTCTTGACCAGCTCCTTGCTCAGCAAAACACATCCAGTGGTTTGTGCTGTTGGTCCACTTTGGGATAAACAAGAGACCAAATGAGAGAAAAACAAAGAAGGGCGAGAAGGGGGGAGATTAAAGACAGAAAGGAGAACAAAATAAATGAACTTTACTGCCAAGAGAGGTAAACTTTTACTCTAATTTGTTATGTAGCAGCCTGGTTTAAAAAAAAAAAATATATATATAAACAAAACAAGAACAACAAAACCTCCCCTCAAAAATAAAACCAGGATCCAAAGATTTATGGTTTAGGTGAGTTAAAAGCTCCATCCTCCATCCCTGCTGCCCCAGCAACAGCGAATCCGAGGCTGCAGCTCCTGTCCAATCCCAACTCCTGCAGCTCCAGATCTACTTCACTCCAGCCAATATTGGTGCAAGAGAAAATTCCAGGCCTGGATTCTACAAACCAGGGAAAGTGGGAGCCCCACCAGGCTCCAGGGGATTCCTGGTGGGAGCACCAGGGGACTCCAGCCCCAGGGAAAGCCAGAGGGGAACTGGAGCCCTCCCAAGTGCCTGCAGCCCCTCGGAGCCCAAACATCCCCCTGGGGGCTGCTGTCCCCAACCCAGCCACCAAATCTGCCAGCTGGGAGTCCCCTCTCCTGCCACATCCACAGGAAACACGGATCCACTGCAGAGGACAACGTCAATTATGATTTTTGTTTCCCTTTAAACATATTTTCCAACAAATACAGAAGGAAACAGTATCATCATAAACAAAAACAACAAAAAAAAGTGCTCTCAGGGAGGGGCTCTGAGAAAACAGCACCAAATATATTATTTCTTTAAAAAAAATTAAATATTATTTACAAAAGTATATTTCACAAGATAACGTCTGGGGGTTATTTTTTTCTGCTTTGTATATATTATAATCTGAATATTCCTTACAGGGGTCAGGATTTCACACCAGACAATCCACCAAAGCAAAAACAATTTAAAACTTACTCAAGTCTGAGCTTTGGGGTTTAGGGGGGGGATTGTAAACTCTAGGGTGCTCACAGCTGCCCAGACACGAGGCTGGACACCAAAACAAGAAGGAAAACTCGCTGCTGTCCCTGTTTTCCCGAGGATGCTGCCCACAGAAAGCAGCACCTCGTGTTCAGGAAACAGTTTCCATGGGCCACATCTCCGTTTCTCCTGGGAAAAGGCCCCACCTGGCTCAGCTCAGCAGGGAAGTTCTTTGGTTATCTCTGAGTGTGTCACTCTGTGGCTCCCCAACCTGGGAGCCACCAGCACGGATCCCACATTCAGAGCAGCACAGATCCCAAATTCCTGCCAGCCCCCAGCTCCAGGGGCCATCAGCAGCCAGCTGAAGCTGTTCCTGTTTCCTGCACACACACAGGAGCTGCACAAGCCCAATTCTCCTCATCCACCTGTGCAGGACATCACAGCCCCTCCAGGGAATTCTCTGGGTGCTGGGGACAGCCACACCTTGGGCTCCCAGCAGGGCTCAGGGCCAGGCTCTCAAACCAATTAAAAGCAGATTAACACCTCACCCTATTCAAGCTTGGACTGACCAGTAAAAACCAGCCAGGTCTGATGGGGCATTGCCCTTTTTTTGTCCCAAAGGAATGGATAAAAACATTTCCACCTGGCAGCTCTCTGGAGCTGGTATTTCTCAGAGCAGTTCTCTGCACAGCCCTGCCTTTTAGGTCTCTTTTTCATCAGCAGTCACTCCAAATACAAACATCAAACCACGAGCCCTGTGTGCTCTTCTCAGCCTCATTGGATTTGGGATGATCCCTCACCTCTCCCAGCTCCTTTACAGGCTCTGTGGAGACTAAAGAGCTCTTTGAAGAACAGGAATTACTTCCCACTAGTCAAAACTCAATAAATTGCCATGGATCCTCAATGAAAGGACAGGGAAATGGCAGCAGATCAGTGCCAGAGTCCACAAGACAGCAGGTGCTGTGGAATTTTTGATTTTTATGGGATTTGTCACAGGAGGAATGTGGCTGATGGAAGGAGAGACAATCCAAAACAAAAGCTGAAGCAATTGTTACACAGCCAGAGCAGAAGGGTGAGGGCAGAAGCCACCTCTGGACAGGTTGGTCACAAACTCCATCCCCTGCAGGAGCCCGGCCAACTCCACTTCATTTCTCCAAAGCTGTCGAGAACAGAGCTTTGAGAGAGAAAAAAACAACCTTTGCTTCATCAGGTTTGGGTTTCAGCACAAGGATCCAACACTGAATTCCACCCTGATCCTTAAGGAGAGTCTCTATCCGCATTCCCTGCCAATTTAACATCAAATGACTCTTCCACAGCCCCCTGGAACCTCTCAGGGGTGGGGGCAAGTGACAACAGATTACAGCTCCAAAGCTTCTGTTTCATAAGGAGTCACCACCCCCTGCACAACACTCTTTCCTTCTGGATTAAGAAAGATTTCCCCCCATGGATTAACCTACTTGAAAGAAATCAGCCAACAAAAAGAAAAATTCACTCAGGGAGAGATAAAACAAACTCAGCTCAATAGTCCTGGGTTATGCACCAGATACTGGCTGGATGCTGCACAGCAAACTTCCCATTGTTATTTTGGCCTAACACAGTTCCCCTGTCACACACGGCGCCCCTTCCCCACCATCCACCTTGGGAAGGTGCTCAGGAATCACCATGGAAAAATTCAAATGGGAAGGACTTTGTCCCTTGCAGTTCTGACACCCATATCTACCCCTCAAGGCATAGATTGCTCCAGGGGTTGGTGGGAAGGTGTTTAATTTCTTTTTTTCTTTCCCATTCTCCCCGTGCCTGCAGTGGGCTTCTGGGAGTGGGAAAAGAGGGGAGGATTTGGGGAGGATTTCTCAGGGCTTGAAATATCCAACACAACTGCCAGGAACTCGGCTCCCTCCTCGCACCATTTCTGTGCCAGGCTCCCCCAGTGGAGCTTGGCATGCAAGGAAACGGTTCTGCAACAGCATTTTCCTACTTGCACTTGTGAAAGATCAGTGCAACAGCACCGAGGGTGCTCAGGGGAGGGCAGGAAATCCAGGGGTACCCTCTGTCACTGTCCCCATCCTCCTCTACGGAATTTCCTCCTCCTTGCCTCACACGTGCCTTTCTTCACCCTGCCACGTTTTCTAAGCTGCAGCTCCAGCCTCCTTGTGCCTCAAGTGGTTTTCTCCTCCTCTCTGAAGGGCTCAAGAGTCTGGATTTGGTTTCTCCAGCCATGAGGATGTTCCTCACAGCTGTGCTCTGCTGGGACATTTGGCCTCCCTACCCTGAACCAGCAAGAAAAAGGAGAGGCAGGGAATCTCTCCAGCCTCCAGGTCCTGCCCCCTCAAACAACGAGTTCATAAATAGCAAACAAAACACAGATTGTGGGGGGAGCTGGTTCTGCCTCGGGCTCAGCCGGCTCGGGCTGAGGCTCTGCCGATGGATTCGGGATTCCGAGAGAAAACGCAGCCGTGAGGTAATTTCTGTCCTTTTAGACAAGGAGATATTCCTCTGTCCTTTTTAGACAAGTAGATATTTCTCTATCCATTTAGACAAGTAGATATTTCTCTGTCCATTTAGACAAGGAGATGGTTTCAAGCCTTGCTTAACCAGGACTGAAAGGAGAAGCACAGCGTCACCTTCTGATGGTTCCCCTGCTCCCCCACTCCCCCACCCCTCTCCCACCTTCTCCTGCCCAGACCTCGGGGTCTTCCTCCCACACCTGGGGAGGTGCCAGGAGAGCCCAGGTCAGGCTGGATCCAGCTCTGGGCACATGGAATGGCTGTCGGGCATTCGGTGCATTCTCTGAGCCAACGCCAGAACAGAGAGAGAAGCAGCCAGGGTCAACTCACAAACAGATACAAAGCAAAGAGACAGAGAGACAGAAATTTAGAGGCCAGTCACCAATAAAGATGGAGAAGGGTGTGAAGATGCTCCCGGATTGCAGAGCCTCTAAATGCATGGAACCAAGCGTTCAGTCACTCTCTCACTCTTGGATATAATGTTCGGTTGGATGGCATTCTCTTACACGCTGCTAGGGCTGGGCTCTTCCCACTCAATCCCAGCCATTATCCTTGATCATGTGAGCTAGTTCAATGATGTATTTGCCTTCTTTATACTTCTGGCTGCTTTCAAAAGCGTGTTCCTAAAATGGAACGAGGAGGAAGGGTGAGATCCAGGTGGTATTTGGATGTAAATCACGTTATGGATCAGATCTGGGAATGCTGGTGCAAGTCTGAGCCTTGCCCAAAGAGAAAATGTCAACTGCAGGTTTTCCTGCTGGCTCTCAGGAAAAATGTGAGGGAAAAAACCTTAAATCCTGCTTCTGGAACCTTAAATCCTGCTTCTGGTTCTCTGTACATGCTGGGAAAAAGGAATTGGCAGCACGGAATGTGCAGATTTCTGTAGGCCAATGGCAACTGCTCCTAGGGCCAGGATTTAGGGATCATGGTGGTAAAATCCAGCTCTCTCCAAGGTGGTTTGGGAATTTATTAAGGTTTGTTAGAAATGAAGTGGTTCTCTCATTGGGAATGGGATGGATTATGTTGAATTTAATGTGGAAATGGAGTCCCATGAGAAAATCCCACTCTAAACAGATCTGGGCCTGCAGCTGTGGAAACACACAGGAAACCTCTGGGACCCCCAATATCCCTGAGCTCCTGCATGGATTCCTACCCCATCAATTTTTGATGTTTTCCTTTTTATAGCCTTTCAACTGACTAAGTGAAGAATACTTCTGCCCAGAGGCCATGGATACAAACTAAGATTTGCTTAGACACTGGTGGAAACATATGAACAAAATGGTGCAGGCCTCCAGAAGCAGAAATTAGGATGTAACATTAGATTTCATTGGAAGATAATTGAATTTAGGAAGAGCAAACAGATAAATTCATGTTCAACATGAATTCAACAGCATTTCCAGTGGGAAGGATTAATGGAGCATTCTATTATTCTGATAACATCTACCAGAATAATAGAAAAGTGTGAACCAAAAGACTGAAGTTATCCTCATTTATGTTAAATGTCACTGAGGGCCACCCACCAAAACCAGGTGTAAATTCTTAGTAAAGAAAAAACTACATTAAAACTGATTCTCCAAATGCAACACACCCAAGACAGCAGGAAAATAGATAGTTACAGGTAAAAACCTGCATTTTGTGCTCCCAAAATGGTCTTTCCACCCCCTCAACTGGAGCAAAACTGCCCAGGGGCAAAGCCAGGGACACAAATACTCACATATTTCCAGCCCAGCGTGGTTTTGCAGTTTTCACAGTAAATATCTGCCACGGCGTGCAGTCCTGTTAATAACACCCGCTCCTCTGCAGGGCCACAGCCCACGTTAACTCTGGGACAAAGCACAGATGCTCCCCATTAGTGCCTTTCCACATCAAGATGCTCCAATAAAGCTGACAATGATTTCATTGCAGTGTTTGAAAACATGAGCAGGAGGTTCTGAGTTTCCCAGCTGTGCCCGAACAAAGCTCTCTCACAGTTCCAGGGCAGAATGAAAAGGTAAAATGGGGTTTTTATTCAATTAAAAAACTCAATGAAAGCTCTGAACAGGAGATTAATAACACTCTAGTCACTTGTGCTAATTAAGCATTTGAGAAAGATTTTCATTCTCAAATTGATAAAATAGTACTTTTACTTTCCCAAATGGAAAATTGAAAAGTGTAACTGAAATCAGCAGTTCTGCTGGAAGACAGACCAGCAGTGACCTCCCCAAAACTATTTCCAGTCACTGGGAAAATTACACTTAGTTTTTATGAAGTACATATTTAGATATCATCTATCTCCACATTTACAAAACTCTGGCTCTTTGGTCCAGCTACATCCTGGGAGAGGAGAATGACTCAGCCATTAGCTCTGATTTCTCAACCCAATGACGAAAAAAATCACCTTTTCCTTGCTGCTTATCTGAAACCCCTACACGACTCAAATATGAATCAGGGGCTATTTCTGCCTCTTTCCCCACCATTTTCAGGAAACTTCCAAGTCCCAGGCAGAGGTTTTCTGAAGGAAACTATGGGTTTTTCGCCTTTTTCAGGAGGGTTTTGTTAAATCTGCCCCAAGTGACACGTGCAGGGTACTCACACGGAGTTGAAGAGGTACGCTCGTCCTTGGCTGCCCTGGAAGGACTGCAAGGCAAGAAAACAAAGCTTAGTTGGCTGCTTGAGAGGAAAGAGGCAACAGTTCTCCAGCTGCAACACCTGCCCTTTTCACAGGACACACCTGGAATTTCAGTGTTTTCATACAGGCCCAACGTGCTGCTTGAGGGATGAGTTTTCTCTCTCATGTCCCAGCAAAATCTCTTTTCGCCCTTTGGGCGTTTATGAATTTCACACCACTCCTCAGCCTCACCTGAAGGCTGCCAAAAATTGGTTTGAATTTCTTTTCAAACTGCACTTGGACATGAGTTTGCCTTGGGAATTGCCCAACCAGACCGATCAGAGCTGAGGATTAGGATCTGTCTGTGCCAGGAGCTGTGCACACAAACACCGCCGTGATTTCACAAAAGGCCTCAGCCTTGAGGTGTGTGTAAGCCTCGTATTCCCAGGCCTGGAGATCTCCAGGACTGGGGCTAAACCCAGCAGGAGACAGAGATGAACACGGACAAGAGAACCACAGAGCAGCCAAAGCAGCCCAGATAATCCAGGCACGTTCTCTCTGCCCCACATTTCCTCAGCACCCAAGAGCATCACCATGGATGGATCAGTTCTGGAGGGACCAGGGCAGTGCCAGCCTGGCAGGACACTGCAGGCATTCCCAGCACTTCCCAGCAGGTCCCAGTGTGCTGTCTGTGCCATCACCCTGTGACAGTGCCTGGCTGACAGGTACCAAGTGCCACCTGCATTTTTAATGTGCTTTGACAGACACACACTGAATTAAACATTTGGTGCTTGTGAGCAAGAGCTGGGCTGTCTGTACACAGGTTACCTTGTGGGACACCTCAGGGAATGTCTGCACCGAGAGGCAGGTGCTGGGAAAGTTACAAAGCAGCTTTTCTGGACCATTTACTGCTTTACTTTGCACCTCACCAGCAACCTTGGAACGTTCAGTGGTTTTCTTAAGACCTCAGCTGATGATTTCAGACCAAAAACCCTCAAAAGGGGGGTGACAGGGTTTTGAGGGAAAAGAGAAACATTCATGTTTTACCTCCAGGCCCTTTAACAATGGTCATTTATATGGTGGAGTGCAACCCCACATCACATAAAACAATCTCTGAGGGTCCCTGCCCTCCTTGGGTTGTCCCCTTCCATCAGTGCCCTCCTGCACCTGCCCAACTCCTGCCTCGTGGAGAGGCAGTCAAAGCCCTGACAGCTTCCTTGGGAACATCCCCAATTGCAAAAGGATCCTTTCCACAGAGCAGAGGTACCTCAGAGGGCAAAACTGCCACAGGGCACCTGGGCAGGGAGCCACAGCCAGCAGTGCCAGCTGCCTGTGAGGTCTGCATAGCAGCCAGGGCTCTGCCAGCTATAAAATCCCTGCCTGGCACAGAATTCCCTGGGTCCTGGAGGGATAACTGCTCTTCAGAGGAATCTGAAGCCCAATATTAGTTGCCACCCAGGGCACAGAAAAGCCACTGTGGATGCAGAGAGGATGCCCGAGGCACTGGGATATCTCTTTGCCTCAGACAAAAGCAGTGCCCTGAGGAATGCCTCTTTTCTTGGGCAGGAATTAAATAGGACACATGGCCCAAGTATGTTTGTGTAATTGCATTTATTAGAGAAGCTTCTTTTAATCCTTCTGCAGCTCTCAAGCTCTGTGTTCCTGCTGCTGTCATACCCCACACCCAGCCAGCCTGGCTGCTCCCAAACACACCCTGCACCATCCCAGAGACCTGGTGGGGGAAAGTGGGAACCCAAACGAGGATTCCCTGGTCAGAAAGGAGGGTCCAAGCCAGACCTGACAGCAGGAGGGCACTGCCTGTCCCTGCTGCAGGACTGGGATGCCATGGAAAGGGTTCAGGGATGAAATACAAAATCCCACAGCTATGTGTGTGCCACCAGAGCAAAATGAAAGCAGATGAAGCTTTCTCACCATCCAGTCCTTCCCAGTAAATACTTCTCTGTAAACACCAAAGTGACTGAGTTTGCCAATAACAGCAACTATGGGAGCAGAGTTTTTTATTGGTACAGAAATAGGATTTTCTGTTCCTGCTGTACAAAGGTCTGTATTTAATAAACAACAAACCCAGTCCCATCAGCTGTGCTGGGTCTCACTGGACATTGTTCCACTCCCAGGGACAGCAGCATCCTTCCAGAGGTGCCTGTCCTTCCTCCCAGCTCACACCAGTGCTTGAGGGTATCTAAGGGTGGTCACTGGTAAAAAAAAAATCACACTATTTATCCCCTGCCCAAGCAGAAGTTTTCAACAAACCATTGCTCAGCTTTCAGTGCTGTCTCAATAGTGACCCTCCAGCCAGCAAAGGATTTGGCAAAACATATATAAAGAAGGGAGAGAAGTCTGGTAACCAAAAGTTCCCCAGTGCATTTGCCCTCTGCAAGACTAAGCTGGCTGTATCTTTATAAAGGTGGCACAGGCAGCTTTTATCTGGGTGCTGGAACCTGAGTGTTTCCTGGAGATGTTCCTGCTCTTCTGGCACATCAGAAAAACTGGCATATGCTGTAATGGGAACTACAAAAACAGAAAAAAACAGGTATATTTATACACAAGCAGATGCTCTTGTATTTGCTTTTGTTGTTTTGTTTGTTTTTTTAAGAGACACACAAAGATTTCCACAACACACTTGATTTTCACTGAAGTGACAGCCAGCAGCCAGACCTACTTTCTGTGCTCTGCATTTTCTCTGTATAGATTTTCCTGATACACATTCAAAGGTGCATCTCAATCCCCCTCCCACAGAAATCCAGACTCTCTGAAAAAACAGCTCCTGGCATCACTTTCCAGCTGGAAGAAATGGAAAGGATCTTTCTGTAGTTGTTTCCCACTGGAAGCCCAAGCACATATTTTTCCCTGCACTGCTATTGCTCGGTGTCTGGCTGGAAACACATCTGGATTGTGCCAGCAACACAATCTTCCCTCCCCATCCTGTCTGAGCCCTCTGAAAAAAAATCAACTCGAGCTGTTGGGATCAGAGATGCACAACAGCTCATTCCTCCTGATGTGCAGCTCAGGAACCCTCCCCATTCCTGGCTGCTCAGGAAAGAGGCATCCAAAGGCTGCAGGGCCCAAGGAGAGGTGGTTGGAGCATCCAGGTGGGGAGCCAGGAGCCTCAAGTCAGCAGTTTGGAGCAGATCCTCTCTCACTGCAGAAGCTCCATGTTAAGAAGCTTTGGCAGCTGCTCTGGTTTAAGAAGCTGCTGCCACCCAATTTGCAGGCACTCCTTGTGGCCCCTCAGCTGTGCTGATCCCAAATTAGAGCTGTGAAATCGTTGTTTTAAAATCCAGATGTTTTGCAGGGGGTGGGGTGGGTTTGAGGGAAATGGCTTTTCCCTCCTTACCCAGTTAAAGGACAATCCCAGGGATTGTTTTGTGGTCACAGTTTGGGGCAGGCACAAGCCCTGAGGAGAAAGGAGCTCTCTAAATGTGCTGGCAGAGAGGCAGAGTGCAGATCTGAGCCTGCAGAGAGGCACCTGGGGTTTCACAGATGCTGCTGAACCAGCCCTGCCATAGGAGCAAGCAGGACCTGCATCCTCACCCAGCTCTGGGGCAGACACGTCCTGCCCACCAGGGATGGGCCCAGCCTGCAGGACCATGAATCCTGCTCTATTCAGCAGCCAGGACCTTGGGAGCTGTTTGGGTAAATCCATTTGTTTATTCTGCTCTCAGCCCGAGGTGCTGAACCCACGGCTCCGAGCACGGCGCAGGGTCCCCTTGGCAGAGCTGTGCAGGGAAGGGCTGTGCCTCTCCCTGCTCCACCTCCACACCCTTGCTCTGGCACATTCCCCTCTCTGCTGAGTGCTGGAGACACAGGAGGGAATTCTGCCATTCCATCAGCCATGCCAGGGAAAGGCACAAACTCTGAAAACACCGTCCCACCTCCCCCTCCTCAGTCACAGCACAGCCCACCCAGCAGTTCCACTCTCCCAACAGAGATTAATACCCCAAGTCTTTGTGATGGTGTTTGACAATAAGCTAAACACAAAAAGAGCTGCTGGAATCATCTGGAAAAAGAGGAAGCAGTTGCCAGGGCTAAATGGCTCCACAGTGATGCTTGTTCCCCGCAGACTGCAGCAGAGAAAACCCCCACGTACCTATATCCAGCTGGCAGCCTTTGAACAATCCAATAAAACAGAAATGAAAAGGCAACTGGTCCCAAAGAGGTCCAAGAGGGAAAGGGAACAGCGTGTGCCCCTTCACGCTCCTCTCCTGCAATAATTCCCACTGCAGGGATGCAAATGGAGCTGAGGGCCCAGAGCCACCCTGGAGAGCCATGGCACGTCCTGGGCAATGTGGAATGGCAGTGTCAGGAGAAGCCAAATGAGCACAGGAACCAGGATTTGCCAAAGAGGACATGTTCCCTGTGATATTCCCACAGGACAGATGTTACAAACCCATAGGCACTGAACCTGTGCCTGAGAAATCCACACAAGGAGCTCTCCAGAGAGATCTGGGATCACTGATTTCCCAGCTTCTGGGTGTGAGACAGCCACAGCACAACACTGACTGCCAGATTTCTCTATTCCCACTGCTGATTTAACCTTTAAACATCCCAGGATGAGATGTTCTCATAAAATACAGCTTGACCAGGGAGAGGAGATGTTTAACTAAGACAAAATGTTGTGTCAATATAACCTGAGTCTGAGTAGCAAGATGTGCCCCAAATCCAGGTTTCCTTGTGCTCATGCACTTAATCCCAATTCCTACCTGCTGCTTTCCAACATCCCACACAAAGCTCAACCTTCATGGCACCTTTCAGGCCAAATTTGATTTAATTTGATTAAAAATATGAGCCCTGGAATGTGTTTAGAGGAACCACTACCTGTAACAGGTTATGATGGCTCCATGAGGAGTTTCCTTGAGAGTCACTGAGCAGCAGGGAGAAAACTGGAAAATAAAAACTGTGAAAACTGCTGCAGATTCCAGGCTCTGCCCTTGCCAGCACCAGCCATTCCAACCATCCACTCACATCACACTCCAGCATTTCCCAGGGGAGCAGGAGTTCAATTGTACCCACAAAGACCACAGAGACCTCCTCAGGGTTCATTAATTCCACCGTTCTCCCTCACAGGAGGGGCAGGCCATGATCAGATTAAACAAAGATTCAGTTTTGCTCCCATTACACAAGACACAGACCCACACCAAGGGAACAGGTTCCATTATTCCACCTCGTGCACAGATGTGACCTTACCCTGTTCCAGCTGCATTTCTGAGTTTTAATTGAGTTTTACCACAGGTCCTTAATGCTATTTAAAGCCCAAAGTCGATACGGAATTAGTGGACCAAACTCATCTCTGAAATAATTCAATTAATTCAGCATGGCCTTTATTCCCCTGCAGTTTATGTTGCTGTGCAAAAACACAGGGAATAACCAGGATCTGCTGCATTCCAGGCTCAGAAAAGCTCCAGATTTTGTGGCTCAGGTTATGCTGCCTGTGAACAAGAAAGTGCACAGATAAAAGGCCTTTTGTCTGGTTTTATTCTGATAGGAGTACCACTGCAATTTTTAATTCTGGTGTTGATCCAAATCCCAATCCTACTCCAACCTCCAAAAATCCTTGTCTTCTGAGTGTTCCAGTGCCATACAACAGCCTCCTGATCCCTGAAACCCTCAGGCAAATTTAAGGAATGGTTAGTTTTAAAATTCTTTTCAGTAAGAACTTTATTGGTCCAGTTTGGTTTGGTTTTCAAAGGGAGATTCTCTCATCCTCTCGTGTTTCTAGGTGCTGGAGCCAAGAAAAAGCCTCATTTTCACAAGATTCACAAAAACCTCTCAAGTATCATGAACCACAGTGGACATCCAGCATTACCCCTGGAATGTCACTGCTGCCCAGGAAGATGGAAAACCAACAGGGGCTTCATGAAGGGATTTAAATAGGTCAGGATCCAGGGGCACATTCCCAATTATTAATCCACACCCAGAGGGCAGGGCAGGGGATTTCTCTCAAAGGGGAAATTTTATATTGCAGTTATGGAAGGGAGAGAGAGAGTCGCTTCTGAAGCTCTGCAATTAATGAAGAGCAGCACTCAGGGAAATACAAATTGCCTGAAATCGAGGGGGTGGTTTTTCCTCGAGCACTTGGATTTCTAACACAGATGAAGACACTGCTCTGCTGAGCTAAATCCTGAGCCAAACTCTATAAAAATGTCAAAATTCACAAAACAGTTGCAAACTGCTCTGTCCCCTTGTCCCTCACGTGCTTGCCAGGCTGTCCTGACTCACTTCAATCCCAGCACTGAATTTTCCTTGTGTTACCACAAACCCTGTGCTATTCCCCCTCCTTCCTGAAGCCCTGGGCTCCTGGACTCTGTTCTTATTTATTTTTAAATGAGTTTCCAGCTCACAGACTTCAAAGTGAAATTTCAAAATGCAAATGGCTAAGGGCGCAAACTACTAAAGGCAAATAAAAAAAAATACATCAGATTTATTACATCTATAAAACACAATATTTTGGAGTTTCTCTTGTGATTTCCACAGTCTCTGGTTGCTGCTGCTGTTGTGCTTCAAAACTTGACTTTAAGATGAAAAAGGATGGAAATACTGTGGGGAGAAAGAGCAGATGGAGTGTTTACTTTTAAAAGCAATTACTCCAATTTATTTAGGGGCAGAGAAAAGCAGAGCAGCTTTGGGAGGCAGATCCCTGTTCTCAGGCAGGGAGATGTGTGACTGTGAATCCCAGGAGAGCAGGGAGCCTGGCCACTGGTTAACCCTGAGCCATGGCACCAGCATTCCCAGAGCTGGGAGCTGGGCTGAGTTTGGCACCTCTGGCACACTGACAGCCAAATTTACATTTGGCTTACGAAAGAGAATTTTGTTATTTACTGGGAAAAACCACAGAAGGTGACAATGAAGCCCCTGCTGTTTAGACAGGGATAAAAAAGGTAATTTTTGCTGTTGGTTTTACCCCCCACTTTTGAGTGCTGCTGTTTTCCTGTAGGCTCAAAGCATCCAACAATCCAGTCATTTGAAAAACCAGTGGCAGGGGGAGAATAAAGCCCTTTATTTCCACATTAATTATTGCTGCTGCATGGGTTTTGGAGATAAACACAGAGCTGGGATGGAAGATGGAAACTGCTAATGCAACAAGTTATTTAATTAGCAGCATAATAGTGAGTGTCCACGTATCAGTGGAGCACTGTTTGCCATTAATGCAGCCCATAATAGCAGCAATGCTGACACTGAGGGCAGACTTGCTGCTCAGCAAAAGCAGATCTGTCCAGGGCAGCAGCTCCCCTGTGTCCCTGGGGAAATCCACTGCAGGGAGATGAAGTCAGCAAACACCTCATGGATGAGAATTTAATCATTTATTAAGATTATCATTCATTTATTAATCCATCACCTAAATTCTCAATATTTGTGTCTTATCAGTGAAGTTTTGGTACTGAAATTTATTTTATTACTGAGGATGTGTCTTCAGAGCTGAGCTGGAATCAGATTTTAACTCATTTTTTCCATGGCAATCACTGCTGGAAGGGATCATTGGAAATCTCCCAATTCCAGGTATCCAGCCTCAGTTTCTACCTTTATTTTTGCTACTTATCCTACCAGTTGTGATTCCCATTGTGCATTTTAAGAGAGGAGACTCTGGGCAGAGTTTCCTTGTCTGCCTGAGCTTCAATCCTTGCCCATTCCAGTCCTGCTGGATGAGGAAAACTGCAGAGGACGGACTCCTGCAGGGATGTGCTGCTGGCTGCCAGACACAGCAGCTCCCCTAAAGCACATGTGAAACCCTCAGACAGCATTTCCTGCTACTCTAAAATAGAAATGAATCCTCAGAGACTCCTCAGGGTCTTCTCCCCAAAGGCAGCAGGTGGGAAAAGCCCCCCTGCACTGCCCCATATTTTTGTGTGATTAAATTACAGATTAAACCAGAGCTCTGTGTTGTTCCTCGGCTGCTCTTACAACGATAAATCAGATTAAAACCACACATCTGCAAGGGAAATTCCCAGGGCAGCTTCTCCCAGGAGCAAGCCCTGGATTCTGCTGGGTTTCCCTCCTTTTCCAACTGCAAGGGCCAACAGCTGAAACTCCCAGGAGGGCTCAGACCTCACCAGCTCTGAGCTCCAGTTGCTCAGGATTTGCAGCAGTTGCAGCAAAAACCCTGATGATTCAACTGTCCTTCGTCTCTGGCAGCTCCCTAGATAATAAATGGGAACAATATTTTATTTATGCCCAGGTCATCAATTCTAAGGCAGAGGAAGCAGCAGATGAAAGGAGAGCTGTTTCCTTGAAGAAAGTGATGGATTAAAAAAATCCATTTTTACCCTGTTCCTCTCCTTGACAGGGAATTCTAAACTCTTGTGATTTATTACCTTTTTCCTTCTTTTTTTGGAACAGAATGAAATATTTTAAAAATCACACAGCAGTTAATTGCTGTATAAACACAATTATGCAAGGAGGTACAAATTACCTTGGGCTTGTTCTATTAAACAACCATATCCTGACTAAATAAAACAACCTGATCCTGACTCTCTTCAATCCCATTATGGACAGCAGGATCTGAGGGAACACTTGTAGGGTAAACCCCAGAGGAAGCAATTCCACAGGACAGAAGGATCTAATTTAAGTGTCTGCATTATGGAATGGACACCACAAATTCTCATTACCCAGCTCGGATTTCACATCCTGACTTTTCCCTGCAAAGGGCAGTCGTTGTTTGTTTATTCCCTCCCAAACACAGAGCTGAGGGACTCAAATAACAACCTCAGACCCTCTGCCCTCCTCCCTGCAAGCATCAACCCTCCTGGAAAAGGTTCTGGGGATGGATTTGTCTGGAAAAGTGGAATCAAGGCTGCACCTCCTGCTGAAACACTGGAGGAAAAGGGCCATTGAACAGCTTTGATGACACATTGTTCTACTGAGCTATGAAATCCTCTCGACCTGCATTGAATTTTAAACTTCATGGAAGCCAAGAATTACAAGGTGCCTTACACCTCACGTTCACAGCAGTGAAATGGGAAGCTAAAAAACTCTTTAATGACTTTTCCCGGAGTTGCTTTGCTGTTTATCACTTACTGCTTGAACTCTAATACTTGCAATTAAGAGTAAGCTCTGAATAATGCCTGGAAGTGGCAAATTCATTAGGGAACAAGAGCTGGAAAGCAGGATCCAAAAGCTACTGGACAGCTTCTAGAAATGTGCATAAAATTGATAAATCTGGTGCATGAAGAACTCACAGCAAATAAATGAACAGAAGATTTCTGTGCAGTGCTAAGCCAGTGAGACTGATACAATTATGAAATGTATGAGCTGAAAAGATGCTGCTGCATCTTGAGGCTCCAACAATGAGACCAGCTCTGTTTCCATCCCTAAAAAAGATACTGAAATGCTAAAAATGTAGAAGAGAACCACAAAAATTAGGCAAAACTGGAAAAAATCAGATTGCACCATCACAGAGCTGAATTTGTTTAGTCTGTCCAAAAAGTGATCAGGAGTGACTTTGGTTACTGCAGACTTTTTATAGAGAGAAGAATAGGGACTAGGGATGTATTTTATTAGCAAAAGAAATAAAATAATGGCCAGTGATGGGAAGCACAAGTGAGACAAATCTAAATTCAAAGTCTCTGATTTTTAATAGCAAGGATGATTAACCCTTGGAAAAAAATGACTAAAGGGAGCAGTGAATCTCCCCTCTTGAAGTCTTCAAATGGAGACTAAATGCTTTTCCTGAAAGAATTGCTGCAATCCAGGTGAAATCCACTGGCCCATGCCCCAGAGGAGGTCAGGCATGATGATGTGATGGCTCCTCCTGGCCTTAAGAGCTCATTACTGTGGAACTGGGAACTTAAATTCATACCTGGGCAAGAACAAGATCGACTTTAAAGCAAGAATAAAATCTCTGTAATGAAAAATAAGAACTTTAGAAGGGAATAACCATCTCACCTCATACACAGGTTTTTCCTATGATGGAAATGCAGGATTTTCATCAGACATGTCTTGGACACTTACTAAATGCCTCTTTTTCCATCAGGTTAAAGATTACCACGTTGTAATTTTAAATCTATTGTTCTACCTTGTGTGCATGCTGCCCCCACCCAGCAAATAACTTCACATCTTCAAAGTGAAGTGAACTACAAATATCAGCTTGTTCCTGAGAACCTCAAGAACATTAAACACTGCCTTGTCCACATGAAAGAAAGAAAAAAGAAAGAAAAGCAAAGAGCCAAACCAAAAAAGCCAACAATGCTGCTCCTTTCACCTGTATGGGTGAAATCAAATGCTCCCAAGCAGCTGAATTCATCCATCCACAGCTTCTGTGGAAGCACCAAAGCCTCAAATCCTTTTCAGATCCTCCAGTTGCAACATGGAGCAAAGCTTGATGTTTTCAGCGAGCCATAAATCTCACCAAGAGCTGCTGAACCACCAGGCTCAGGCTCCAGCAGCCAGGAAAGAGAGAGGCCACAAGGATTGGGAGGGAATTTTCCTGATAAACCTCCCCAACTCCCGACTGAGAAGATCAAAAAGAGCTTCTAAGTGCTCCCTCATTAACAACCCAGCCCCAAATGAGAAAGCCAAGCACACAGGAGTCCTGATTTTTCCTAAATTCTCATGGCTGGAGGAGCTGCAGCCTTTTGTGCTGAAGAATTTCCCATTCATGTTCAGCGAAGTTCCATGCAGACATCAAAGGAAAACATTAAACTTCCCCGGCAAGCCTCGGGCTAACTTCAGAGGATACATCACTGAGTAATGTTTAGCACTTGGATCACAGTAATTCACTGAAAAAAAGAAACTGCAGGACGCCCACAAGACATTCTCCACATATTTCCATAATCAGGGACATTTCTGCTGAATTACTGCTCAAATAATACAAAAAATCAGAACCCAAGACACTCAAGTGGCATCTTTGGCCTGGATCTTTCTGCTCCTGTTCCCATCCTCCTTTAAGGGCACCAAATACATGTGGATTCCAACAGAAAGAGTTAGAATAGCACAGAGTAGGTAGAAATCAGCATCACCCCTGCCAGTTTGAGAAACTTGTTTAACTTTACCTTGTTAAATGTCTATTTTGTTGGCTTTTCCCCTCAGGCCCCACTAGAAAATGATGTAAAAGGCACATTTGTCAAGAAAAACTCCTGTGTCTCCTTCCTGGAGACATTGATTCTGGAATATATATTTTTCTTAAACATTCTAAAAACCATGGGATGTTGCGTCTGTAACAAGAAGTACCTTTCACTTATTTTTTGGCATTGAAATATGCTTTTTAAGTACGGTTGCCTGGCATGGTGATTTTGTTTTTACATTAAAATCAAAGAGAATTGGGACACCCTGTGCTAATTTGCAGGAGCTGACAGGAATCCTGCTCCAGAATCTTCCAAGCAGACTGGACAAAAGCAGTAACATTTCAGGTGGGGAGAAGAAGGAACAAAGACATTCAGTGACTTCCTCAAGGTCATACAGGGATCTATTGCAGGGCAGGGTTGAGTTCCCAAAGTCTCAGCCCACTTAGGCACTGGAAAAAGCAATGAAACAAGAGTATGTACTAAATTTGGCACAGCCTTTTAAATGATGCATTGCTCCAAGGGAACAAGAACCTCCACTCATGCTAAGCCAGACACCAAAGGAACACAGAAAGGAAAACTACTCACTCCACCCAATTTATCTGATCACCTTCATATTTCCTAAGTCAATAAGGCCTTTCTTGGCCAGACAGTCCAACCTACAATTTAGATCTTATTACAAAATCAGACACACTAAACCACTTTCTCCCTCAGGCAGCAGGAGATAAAAGGCCAAGTAAGCAACATTTGGTAACTGGCTTCATGTAACAGCTTTGGATTTTCTTAAAAGCCTCAGCATCGATTGTTTTCTTTAAATAGCAATGGTTTATTGAGAAACCTTCTACCCCTTTTAAAACACAAGGTTCTCCTGAAGTAGTGAAGGGAGCAAAAACTGCCTTGCCAAGGCTTATTTGTCAGAGTTTTGGATACCTGGTGCTGGCAAAACACTTGGAAGCCAAAGTTAAGTTAACAGTGGTGCTGAAGGGCTGAGAGGGGAGACTTGGGAGATGGAGAGGAAATGAAAGCATGGGCTGACACAGAACAATCCTGGGATTCAGCTCCAGTTGTGTTTCATCCAACAGCTCAAGCCAGTGCTGCAACTTGTGAGCATCCAAAGGAGCTAAAAGCTCCTGGAGTGCAGAGCAGCCCAGCTCTGGTGTGGTCTCTGCACAGCTCGGGGCAAAAGGAGCAGAGGAATTATTTTCATGGAGGCAAATCACCAGCACCCTGCTGTTACATAAAGCCTGTTTTGTGGGGAATGTTTCCAATGATGGTGTCATTTGGGATCCCAGTGGCAGTCAGGTTCAGGATGAGCTGCAGCACAGCCTCAGGAATGCTCCTGCTTTTGCAGAATCTCCCACTCCCTTTTCCATCCTCGTTCCTCCCTTTTCCTCTGCCACATTTTCATGTGGAAAACAAGCAACTGCAGCGCCTCGTTCAGGGATGTGAACATAAGGCTGTGATGAAAGAACTGAAACATCTCCCCTAGGCCTTCTGCAAACTGAACTCAAACAGATAAAAAAGCCACTATTTAAGTTTGCCTGGGAAAGTTCCTCCACATTTGGAAGCCCCTTGAGGCAGGGACTGCCCTTCTGTTCTGTCAAACAGCCACTTGTACAAGCCATGATTGCACAACTACTTTTATAAGGTTTCCAATTATACAAAGAATGTGTTTTTATTCATGTTTACAACCCTGAGAAACAAACCCTGAAACCCCAAACTCGTTGCATTCAAATTCCATGACCTGCTAGTGGCTCCACCAGCGATGTGGTCCCAAACTATTAATTTACACCTTGGTCTAGAATGAACTTCAGAAGGAGCAGATTGCAGAGCACAGTGGAGTTAACACTTCCAAAAGTCACAATGTGCTTCCCTCCTTTCCCTCTCCTGTCCATATTTTAGCAGTCAGCATTCCTGGGCAGTTTCTGCCTGCCTTGGGCTAGAAGCTCAAATTCCAAGCAGTTGGCAGCACTGGCATTGCCCTGCTGGAAGCCACTTAACCTGCAAAGCTGGCTGCATTGGAGCATGGACATGGAACAAGGAGGGGAAGGAAGCATCAAAGGTGAAAGCACTGGGAATGTACAGCCTTGTTTTTCCCCTTGGCAGGGGACCAGCTGTGTCAAAAAACAAAAGCAGAGCAGAAACTCTAATCTACTGTAAAAACAGCAAGTAAAACAAGCCTCTTTCCTCATCTAGTTAAGCACCTTCTGTGTCCCAACACAAAATCCAGGGCACCAAATAAAAATCCAGGGAGTTACTGCCCCATCCCAACTGGGCACAGGAGCCTGGAGTCACCCAGCTGGCCCAAAAAGTGAAGCAATTTCACCTCCAGGGCACAGATGCTGCTACATTTACACCTCAAACCCCTTTGCAAGGGGCACAGCTCCTCTGTCCCTAGTGATCCCAGCCTTTCCAGGCTGCTCCAAGAAGCTGAACTATTCAAGCTGCACACACAGAGCTCACAGCACCCTTTCCACTCAATTCAGCTCATAAATCTCTGGCTGTGCCTGTTTTTTCTGAACACAGATTTTATAAGCTGAATAAACTTTACGGAACAGTTATTCCAAGGCAGCCGAGACCTGGGAACTCGATGCCTGACCACAGCCAGGCACTGCAGGCTCCAGCAGACACTGGGAAAGTTTAGTTTTTCCACTTCAGAACAAGATCCTCTTACTGGCCTGCTCTTTCTTCTGCATCAAAACACTTACTGGCTCTGAGAGCTTTTAATTTAGCTTATCCTGACACTCCTCAAGAGTTGGAAGGGACTCATCAGGATCAGTGAGTCCAACTCCAGCACAGGACACTCCAACAATCCTACCCTGTGCCTGAGAGCTTTGTCCAAATGCTTGAATTCAGACAGGTTTGGTGCTGTGATCAAACCCTGGGGAGCCTCTTTCCAGTGCTCAACCACCCTCAGGGTGAAAACCTTCTCCTGATATCCAACCTAAACCTCCCCTGACTCAGCTCCAGCCACTCCCTGGTCACCAGAGGGAAGAGATCAGTACCAGCCCCTGCACTTGTGAGGATAGTGAAGACCCCAAGCAGTTAAAACAAAACCACCAGCTCACAAATAGATCTTTTGGGCTGAGAGCCCATTTTCCAAGGAAAAAGGCAGCTGGATTAGGCCAAGCACTTCCACAGCCACTGACGTGCAGCGTGAGGGTACCGTCTGCTCCTGGGAGCACCTACCTTGGAAATGAGCTCATCATGGTTGGCCAGGTGAGCCCTGCAGTGAATGCAGCTGTAGGTCCTGTGGCACGAAGGCAGATATGCCTGGAAAGTCTTGGACCTTGTCATCTTCACCATTGGAGCCACTGAGCGCTGGCTGAACTCCGGGGTGGCCCAGGAGGCGCTCCCGCAGGACGGGTCGCACGGGAAACACCGGAACACGCAGGTAAAGGCCGTGGTTTGGCAGGGGATGGGTGTGTGGGGCAGGCTCCACACGCTGGTGATGCTCCAGAGGAAGAGATTTGGGCAGAGGAAGCAGGGGATTTCACAGAAACCTGCGGTAGAAAATAGGCAGAACACTCAGCTCACAGAGGTGACAGCGCTGTCCCAGCCCACAGGGGGATTTAGGGTTGGATTCAGGAGCAGGAGCCAGGAGTAATGTCTGGGGGGTTAGATCAGGAGGACAGATATTTATTCATTTGCTGGCTGCCCTCACACCTTCCTGCTGTTATCTCCACCCATTCTTCCAGCTCTGGAAATGACTGCAGAGGTGTGACAATAATTCCCACCAGCCTGATTTCCCAAACCCCTCTGGGGAACTCAGCACCACCCTGGGCTCTGCCAGCCAGGGAGAAAGTGGGGAGCAGAGCCAGCCCTGCTGTCCCCTGGCTGACTCACTGCTGTGACACCCCAGAAGCCCAAGGGAAAAATGAGAGCTGAACCTGGGTTTTCTGGGCCACCAGGTAAGGCCATGAGTCACCAAACCAGTTTTTCTCTCCATTGTGCCCTACTTTCCACATGGGAAATGCAGGATTCCTTCATTACACTCTCCTTTATAACTCCCTACAAGCTCTGAAGGTAGAAGCTACTCTATAAACTGCACTTCAGTATTTTATTTTTTTTTATCTGAACATCTGACAGCAGCCAAAGCAAGGCACAGCCTCTGAAGACTACTCCTGATAGCAAGAGACAGTTAAAAACCCTATTCAGGATGGAAACACCATTTTACACTCTGACATCATCTGACAGCACCTGCAAGGCAGCTCAAGTCTGGGTCACTTTTTGTTGGCAGAAATGGGAGTTTTCAGATCCCACACCTATAAAAGTCTTACCAGCTACAAGTGTTCCTTTTGAGGATGGAAATGCATAAAGGAAACAGCTCCCCTCCCTCCTGGATCCATGGCGTGCATGCACGCTCTACAAATTAATCATGAACTCTGCCTGCTCCTCCCAGGAGGATTTTCCTCTCCATAAAACATGTGATTCTGCTCAGTTCTGAGCCTGCACTTTGTGTGTCAAACATGGAGCACCATCACTCACCCCCAAAATAAAGAAAACAAGAAATAACATCTTAGGCATCCATGAAAACCTTGCCTCCATCACTATCCCCAAGCCTTGTCATGGTTGACAAAGCAGATTCAAGGTATCCAAGCCATGGGCAGGGACACCTTCCACTGTCCCAGGGTGTTCAGAGCTCTGTCCAGCCTGGCCTTGGACACATCCAGGGATCCAGGGGCAGCCACAGCTGCTCTGGTTACCCTGTGCCAGGGCCTCACCACTCTCACAGGGAAGGACTTTTTGGTGATACCTACCCTAAACCTCTTCTCTATCAGGGTGAAGCCATTCCCCTTGTCCTGTCACTCCCTGCTCCTGTAAATAGTCCTGGTACCAGACAGAGGGACCATGACCCCACACCGTGCTCAACAGGAGGCAGAATCCAGTAAACAGGACACCCAATTTTTTTCCCTTTTTTTCTGAAATATTTTTCTTCTGCTCTCCAGGAGGCAGGTCCCTCCCAGTCAAATGGGAAAAAGGCATCTTGCTCATCAGGCAAACTGCTGATAAAGCTTATCTATCATGATCATAACAGTCAGCACTTCCCCAGCAGTGCTCATTCCTAAAGCTTTTTGCAAATACCAACAGATCAGATTAACCTTTTCCAATTAAAGTTACAGCCACAGCTAAGCAGGACCCATCCTGACACAGAAGGGTTTATTTTCCAGCTTGTGAGGAATTCACCCTTCTCTTGTCCAGTCCAAATGGGGTTTTGTCAGGAATTCACCTGGTCAGCTGCTAAGGACTGGGCACTGTTTGCTCCACAGCTGCAGCTCTGGATTTTAGCAAAATTTGCCTTTTACACTTGTCAGAGAAGGAAAATAAATCAGTCTTCACCTGTATCCTGCCCCAGTTTTCTGTGTGCACCAGAATTTTGTCAGAACTGAATTTTGCATTAGTCAGCATTGTTTTCCCATCCACAGTGAGAAGCACTCAAGGACTGCAGCCTAAATTTGCACCAGGGCAAATCAGATGGAAACCAAAGCAGAATCCATTTTCTGCTGATACAAAACCGTCCCAAATTTCCAGGGCCCTGATTGAGCAGCTGATGTGTTTTATCCCAGAACCTGGAATCTGTGAGCCTCCAAGGGCAGGGAAGCAGGAGACCAAATGTGCCTGTCCTGGGGCCAAACAGAACTGGATCCCAAGGCACTGTCTGGAGATTCCCCTGGACAGAGCATCTGGAGGAAGGCACGAGGAAGGACTGGCAATCACTTCACCTGATTCCTGAATGAGAATCCAGACTGTATCTAAACCTTAAATTTGATTTGATGCAATCCCCTCTCACCTTCATTTCAGCATGGATCAGTAAAATAATCAATCACCACTTTTAGCACTTCCATCCTGCCATGCCAAACTTTCCTTTCCTGATCAGCTGGAGAAGGCAATCCACAGGCACCCCCAGAGCCCAGAGGAGACATAAATAAACCCCAACCAGATTAGTATCACAGCAATCCCTTAATTTGTTGTTTGCTGACCCCTCTGTCCAGACCTGCTAAGCATCAATGCTTCAGAACAATGAATAAACCAGGAAATACTACAGCTGCATTTATCTGACAGAGCAATGAACACACACAGGAATTATCTGCTGCACACAGCTTTCTGCAAAAGCAGTTCATGAACATTCATTTATTTGACCTCATAACACACTGAACATCAGCAAAAAACATTTGACCTTTTAAAAGCAGACAAAAAAAAAAAATTCAGGGGAGATGATATCAGAGGAACTGCAATTCCTGTTCTCAGGGCTGTGCTGAGAAGGCAAACTCCATCTCTCTGCTTCAGGCAGAGCAAAGAATAAAGATTTGTGAGCCAAGATCATGGTGGGAAGCCTTGCTAAGAAAATGCCTTGAATAAAAACTTCAGATAAGCTTAGCTATTGCAGCTATAATTTATCAAGACACCACTTTCATACAGTCTGATCACATGAGCATTGTCTACCAAGAGCTCTGTCCTCATCAAAGTGTGAGAGAGGAGGGAAACCTACAGGAAAAGCATTTTGATACCCTACAAGAACAGCCAGCAGCTTGTAAGGACCAATTTCTGTCCTAAATATAATTTTGAAATGTATTCAGTGGCTCCCAGCAACACAAACCCCAAACCCTTGGATTTTTCATGTCCTAATGACAACTACATTTGAATTAAAAGACAATTACCAGCTAACAGTGCATTTGTTCTGCTGCAGAACAAAGGCATGAGGATGAATTTGGGCTGTGCCTCTGGTTTTCAGAATGATGAGTTCATGTTCATCAGCATCACAGGCAGTGGGCAGCAGTGGAGTCATTCCACTCATTTTAAAAAGAACAAAAGAAGGTTTGTTCACTTTATCATCGTGCCCAGGACTGTCAGAGAGATGAGTATCTGTCACCAGCACCACCATCCATTATTTTTCTTTTCTCATTCAAGAGAAATTTATCTCTGGGATGCACTCACTCAATTCAATGGAAGAGAAATTTGTGCCTATTAATTAATGCACAACAAGTCAGAAAGCTGGTTTAGACAAAAGGAAGGAATTCTAAAGAAAAAGCTTCCAACATCATTAATTGTGGGTTATCAGTCAGAGAATCAGCTGAATGTTTTGCTTGCCTGCACTGGGTGTGTTGGGCTGTCCTGCTTCATCCTGCAGAGTTTTGGGCAGATATCAGCTTCCTGATGGAAAAATCACCACATTTTGCCACTTGGGCAGCTTTTTAGTTCAGAATCCACCCTCCACCCGTGGGTGTCCAACATCCCCTTTCCACATAAAGCTGTCAGCAATTCAGGAAACACAAAAAAAGGGAGGAAGTCTGTGCCAAGCACTTGCTAGACAAGGCCACTACGTGTACAAGTCCATATGTCAGAGAAAAAAACCATCACACACAAGCCTAATTTTGAATAAAATCCATTTGCAATGCAGCTCAGATGCAAATGATCATTGTGGCAGGACAAACAACAGGTTTGTTGGGTCTGAGAGTTTGTTTTATGGATTATTCAATTTTAGAGATAAACTTCAGCCTATGAAACACTTGTTAGAATAGAGCAAATGCTACAGAAAGCTGTTTGCAGCAGCTCTGAAATAATCCAGATATTCAGAAACCTAACCTTTCTCCTTTGGTGGCTCTCTTCTCATTTATAAAGAAAGAGTTTGAGATGTGCTGATTCCCAGTGCAAGGGAAGCACAGGAGGAATGTGGTTTGGAGAATTTTCTGTGTCTAAGCTGTGGCAGCCTGGTTTGCTCCATGCTCTGAGCAGGATTCTAAAAAAAATTCTCAAGGTAAGATCAGCCACTTACCAGGGTTTTCTTGACAAAAACTGCCTTAATATTCCTTAATGCAGCCTGAAGGAGGAAGGCTGGTCTCTAATTGGAGATGGGGTTTGATGCCCTGCTCTGCTTCCCTGTGAAATAGAAGTTATCACTGTCAGGTGTTGGGCCCTCAAAGACACCTGGTGCTGCTAAAGGAATATTTCATACTCTGCTGGTGACAAAATATCCTGATTTGGGGCAGTTCTGGAGATGCACAGCTCTGGGAAAGATGAACCAGATCGTCTGAAGGTGGGAGGGTGGGATGTACCTTGTGGAAGGTCTGGGAGGAAGGATGAGCATCTTGAATTTAAACAGGGAACAACACAAGGGAAAGCCAAGAAAGGAGCTGAAATAGCAGATGGGTGATCACATTGTGCTTCACTCTTCAGTGTCAAGTTTCTGAAATGCACCAATTTCAAACCCTGGCTAAGGTGACAGTGCAAAGAGCTCAGCAGGAGCACCACCACTGATCCCTGAGTGTCCTTCTCCAACACCTCAGCTCATCCTCCAAACCCTGGAAGTAGGGAAAGAACATGAGAAAATGTGGAAAACAGCCAGCAGGAACCCCCTGCACTGACTTTTATCAGTTGCATGGACACAATTACAACACAAATAATAATATTTAACCCCTTTTCCTCCTCTGGATGTCTCCTAGCAAGTGACTTCATCTCTTCCTGCATCACAAGGAAGCACCTCATGGTTTGGGGAAAAGGTGAGGGAGGGATGGAGGGATGGAGGGATGGAGGGATGGAGGGATGGAGGGATGGAGGGATGGAGGGATGGAGGGATGGGGGGATGGAGGGATGGAGGGATGGAGGGATGGAGGGATGGAGGGATGGAGGGATGGAGGGATGGAGGGATGGAGGGATGGAAACAGCACTCCAGACACCTGCAGGAAACCACTAGAGGGCATCAGGAAGAGCTGCAGCAGGAGGCAATCCCAGCCTCTCCAGCCGGCCACAGGGAATCCGGGACGGGCAGGATGCCAGCCCTGCTGCACCTGCCGTGCTCCACATTCCACAGCCAGCCCGGCAGGAAAAACCCCAGCCTTATCCTGCTGAACAGCTCCCAGCACCAACCCCGGCACAACTGCCAGCCTGATTATATTAATCACCTTCTAAAAGCTGGGGTTTGGTGGCTTTTTTTTCCTCTTTAAGATCATTGCCCCATGTCTATCACAAATCTCGTCAAAAATAGATACAGCACCCCACAACAAACCCTCCTGGGGTGTCTCTGATGGACAGAATTCCTCTAAAGGTCACCTGGAAAGTACAGGAAAATGAGTTGAACCTTAAAAGGAACAAAGAGCAAATTTTAAAACTCACTTCAGGTTAGAATTTTAAGTCTGTGTAGCTTTGTCACTGTAACCCAGTAAAAACCTATTAAACTTATTAATTTTTTCAAATGGTTCTTTACATAGTTGATTTAAGTTCTGTCAATTTGGAGATTAAATCAAATTTTCAAGTTTCACTTATTAAAATAACCCACACCAGTGCATTTTCAGGTTCTCAAATGCAAGAAGCAAGTCCAAAAGGCTCCTGCATTCCAAGCAGGAATCCTTGTGTGAAATACAGCACTCAGTCAACCAAAAAGGGAAAGAACAGGTTAAAATAACTCAGTGAAGATGGTGCAGAGGTGCTTCTTTCTGGCTCCTGACTACAGAGAGCAGGTGACAATGAGACTTTTCTGAGTTTCTTTACAGCCTAAAGCTGGGCTTGGACCATTCAGTGTCAGAACTGCTCACTCATCTCTCCCCACCACCCAAAGCACCCTCAGACAGCATGGGGAAGAGCAGGGAAAGGAAACAATTCTGGATATTTTATTCAAAGCCTTTCCTCTACAATTTCATCTCAAGAAGGCACGGGACGAGCTAGGACAGACATCACCTGGCTCAATAGTTTATTACAGAAGGTTTCTTTAAACCTTTTTTTATTTAAAGGTATTATTGAAAGATTATAATTTATTACTTTTTACAGGCCTGTCTCTGAAACCACACGAGCAGGGACTGCAAGATTCAGCCTCTCCAAGGAATGACTGACACCTCTGGCTGAATTCTCTTCCCACTCTCACGAGTTGCCTGGCAGCGATATCTTTGCAATGCAGAAGAGCCTGTGCCGCTGATAAGGAGCAGCAGGGTGAGATTACAGCTGTGAGCTGCCCACCTTCAGGTCCCTCCAGCCAAATCCAAGGCCCAGTTGGTCCAGAGGCCACTCCAGAGGGACCAAACACAGCAGAAGTCACCCAGAGAAGCAGCACGATTCTGAACGAGGCAGTGCTTCCGTCTGCTCCCACCAGCAAATCCCACTTGTGCCACAAATAAAAGCTGCAAGCTGGGCTAATTTAACACACAAGTGACTCCATTTCCTCCTTTACATTTTGCAAAGCCCCAGCAAGCCCAGGAAGGGGTAAGAGTCCTGCAGCTGAATCAGCTGAGCTGCTGCTGCTCCTTTCAGACCAACCCTGGTGCTGGACAAAGCCATGTTCAAGGTGAAGGTGACATTTGGAGCCTCAGATCAAGGACTTTGCCAGTGTCACACAGACACAGTGTTCTACAAAACCAAACAAGACCCTTGGCTTGCTATTCTAGCACCAACCTGAATTAAAGACAGCAAGGAAAAGCTCTTTCAATGCAAGTGATCATTTACTGACAAAATGGAAATGCTTTTCGTCATCCCAACTTCTCAGCTTGATTTGCTTTAATTGCAAAACCGTCTGGCTGTCCAAATAAATCTCCAATCATTGTATTTTCTGTAGTGTTCCTCAGATCACTTTATTATCTCTCTCTCTGGCAAACGTAGGTATGACCAAGATTCAATTACCTGGGGCTGCTGGATGGATCATTCATTTCTCCCTGATAAAGCCAGGGAACACGGTGAGAACATTTATCTGTTGCAAGGATCATTCCAATATCCTCAAAGACATTAAAGAAGGGTCTGCTAGAGCTGCCTGTCATGACTCACTACTATAAGCTCCCCTTGCCAAATTTCCAAGTTTTCACCTGCCCACAAACCCCACCTGCTCAGAGGGTTCTTCCCAAGAACATCTTTAACCCAGCCTGGCTCTGCCCAGCAGCTCATCTGTCACAAGACAGGCAGTGACTTCATTTTCTACCCTCATACATCTGATTCTTTTCTGAGGAAAGCTGAGGATAAGATGGTGAATTCTGACCCATCTCTGCCAGGAACACTTTTAATGCAACAGTTCCTGCATTAACAAGGGACAAACTCTGCAGTACTTCAAACCACAACCTTTCTCACCTCCCTTTAGCAGTGCCATGTGTCAGGGGGGCAAAGTCAGGTGAGGATTTGGAGCTTGGAACTTCACATGACAGATGCTTTATAACTGAATCTAGTTTAAGAAGGTCAAGTCAGCTGTTGCCTTGCCAGGTTTTGTCATTAGTTCCTCCTGGATATCCTCTCCAGCCTGCCAAGGCAGGTGAACTGACTCACCTCTCACAGTTCTGTGACAGAACTGACGCAAGTTTGAGCTGGGAGTTCCTGGGATTCTCATAAAGATTTCTTATTTCCCCACAATTAATAATTAACCCCTTTTTTAAAACTTTTTTTTTTTTTTTTTTGTCTGTGATGCTGGACAGTCTGTTTTTAGTAACATCTTGCTCCAGTCATATTTCATCAGTGAAACCTCAGAGGTTTCTTCTGGAGCTCTGTGGCTGGGCCATGCAATGCCCAGGTCACACCACGCTACGTTTTGTCCTCGTGGTGCCAATGTGAAACAGGAGAAGTCACACCACTCTGCCATCCCTCTCAGCAGATTAAAAACTTCTCTGAAGGGCAAATTCAAAGCATCCTCAGCTTTTAGAACTTTTAGTAGCCTTTGCTCGACTGTGGGAGTTTTGCTCTGTACAAGTCACGACGCCAGTGGGGAAAAAAAAAAAAAAGGAGTCTAAAAGTGATGTATTTTTGTGAGTCAGCAAAACTCACATTTTAACATTCTCCACCAACACCTGAGCAGGTGTAAAAAAGCAATCTCTAGATGGACCTGTCAATGAGGGAACCGGAAGGCAGCTCCACCACCTTGCCTTCCCATAACTTTCAATGACTCACAGTGCCTGGCACTATCATTTGTTAAAGCAAGAGTGAAGCAGGGATAATAGCTATTTACTAAAAACAGAGGAGCGTGATTAGCTTTAATTAGCATTGTCAAGTGACTTGAGATTGTCAGGTACAAGATGTGGGAGAACTAAGTCTCATTAATTATGTTATTTCCTGCAGCCTTAAGTGGCTTGGCCAGTCCAGTGACGCTTCCGGAGACAGAGCTGCTCCCGATGGCCAACACATCCCACACCAGAGTGTGGAAATGCTCCCAGCAGGCCTGCAAGATGTGGCTGTCCAGTAAAAGGTGGCAGAGAAGGAGTGGAAACAGGAACACTCAGCTTACATGCTGCAGGACAGCCACAGACCCTGACAAATGGGGACAAAAAGGCAAAATGACATGGCAGAAATCAGACTCTGAGACAACCGACTGCCAAAATCCAGGGAGATGAAGACCAGGGACCAATGTGGGCTACAGGGAACAGGATTCAGGTCCAGGGTACAGCACTCTTGGAAAACTGTCTTTTTTATTCTCCCCAAAAAGACAAGCTATAAGAAATCCACATTCTCAACCAGCATCACAGGGTAAACAGACACTGATTTACCAGCTAAAGAGTTTGTACTAAAGAAATGAAAAATCTTTGAGTCAGAGTAGTCCCCTCTTTTCCATGGACTCTCCTTGGCTTCTGGAAGGAAAAGGAAACCTGTCCTTAGTCATTAGTTACTGTGATGGATCTGAAAGACAAAACCCACAAATAAACAGGCACAGGAAAGAGGGAACATCTTGAAGGACCAACTTACGGGTCTCACTCAAGGAGTGGAAAAAGGCAGCTATCCTGGTTTCCAAGCAATAAACACACTCTGCTACATCCTGGACATCCTGATCAGCCTCAAAACAGCCCAAGGAGCTCTCAATTTCCCCATTCCTGACTCTGCTGTGATCCCTGTGCTCCAGCACTCCATAGCTGACCTCTAATGAAGACTCTGCTTATGCTCAAGCAAACAAAGCTCTGCCAGTTAATGACCAAAGCCCAATGAAAGCCTGGCTTTATTGGTGTCTCTTCTTCCACACACACAGGCAAAGGCAAGGCCATGATGCAAGAACAAGAAATAAATGGTTTTTTACTCCTCTGCAATCCCTGCAATGCTTTTGTAGTACCACACCAGAGGAAGGAGGTCCCAACTTTCTAAACTGCCATCCAGGACCTACACCAGAGTGACCAGTTCCTTAATTAAATTCTCTCTCAGCAGCAGGTATTCAATCCATGAGTCAAGGAGCCTTTGAGGGAATGTGGATTTACAGGTAGGGATGCTGTCTTCTTCAACACAACCCTGACTCAACTGCACACACCAAGCAGCAAGGAAAGGAAATCATTTATTCAGAATCTATGAATCCAGAGGACATGAGGGAGCTCAAGGACTGTTTTGCCAGTTATTCCAATCCTGGCACTGGGAAAGAGACACCTGCAAAGAAAACTAAAATAATAAGTAAGTAAGAGAAGCACTTGACACCTCCATCAGATGAAAACAATGTCTCTGCCCTCCCTACAGCATTCCCAACCTCAGCTTCAAAGTGCAGGCCTCACTTCTACATGGCCTTTCGGCAGGAAACAAGAACCAGGGATCCAGGGAGAAAAGGAGAACATCCCAATTCGTTGTTCCAGCGCTGATCTTACACAGCAAACAATGTTTACAAGGAACCAGAGGCGTGGAACCAACACGATGAGATCTTGAACAAAATCAGTGGGAGTGTTCTGCGAGGATGAAGTCACAAAACACATCCTTTCCAGGCAGAATCCTCTCACGGATTACAAGGCAAGCTCCCTCGGTATCTGCTTGTTTACAACCCTCTCAGCACAGGCCTCCCTGCACTGCCCAGCTTTAAGTACCCATAAACGCATTAGGAAAAATTCTTATCTGGAGCAGGGAGCAGGCCCTGAGGAAGGCAGGGGCAGGCAGGCAGTGCAGGACAGCAGGTGCTGTGCTCTGTCCCGCCCTTGCCCAGCTGCACGCGAGGAACACTGGTCTGACAGGCCTTCCTCTGGCTGTTTTCTAAGACAGAAAAAGGTGAGGACAGAGCCACTCCAGTAATTTGTAGGGTAAGGCTTCAAGGATTCCATTTCTTTTTTCCTACCCCGTTAAAATCACGTTTTAAACACAAGCATTTCAAATCAGCTTCACTTCAAAATTCAGCACTAAAATCTGAAGCTATGGACCCATGGCTACTTCTGTCACCTCGAACTTCTCTGGCTTTTCTGGATCAAACCCAGAAGTTTCTATGGAGATGCAGAACCCCGTTACCATTTCACCCTCAGCCCTGGCCCTCGGCGGAGCTCTGCAGAAGAGGAAGTTGCTACACCCTTATCAGAGGCGATAGCAACAACACAGAGCAGCTGAGTTACCCCGCGCCCGGTTTCGGTGCTCCGAGTGCCAGAACTGCCCTGGGAGGGGCATCCCCAGGGTGCCCCGCAGCCCCTGTGCCCCCCAGGCACGATGGCAGCGCTCTAGCAGAGCCACAGCTGGGCACTGCCGGGGCTCCAAGGGCTCGCAGCACAGCTGCCCAACAGAGCTGCTGCCCCGGAGCCCCGGGATAAGATGCTGCAGCTCCGCGGGGTCACCGCCCGAGCCCCCCGCACGCCCTGTCCCACCTGCGGGGTCAGCGTTTATGGTGCGTCCCTCGCCACAGCGAGATGGGTGGCGAGGAAGCACCATCTCTGCTCCTCCTCCTCGCCCCCGGCGTTTCCTCGCCGATCCCCGGGTCGGTGGCACCGAAGCCCTCCCGGCCGGACCTGTTGCCCCCCGCCTCCATCCCCTCGCCCGGCCGCGCACACAAAGGCCGCCGCCCAGCCCGGCTCTCCCACCGCCAGCACCGGGGGCTCCCCCATCTCCTCTACCGGCCCTGACGGAGCCCGCCGGGGATGCTCCCCCGGATCCGCGCGGCCGCGGGGCGGGTGGAGGGGGGGACACGGGGACACTCGGACACAGACGCGGCTGTGGCGCAGCTGCGCCCGGCCGCCCAGCCCCGGCCCCGCCACGCGCGGGCCAGGACGTTTCTCCTCGATGGCCGCTCGCCCCTCACGCCCTCACGCTCTCCGTGCCGCCCTCACTCACCGCGGCCGCACCGAGCGCGTCCCGGCGCGGACCGAGCGCGGCGGCCGCCGACGCGCACAGAACCCACAGCGCCTCCCCCGCCCACCGCCTGCTCCCTCCGAATATACCGTGCCGGCGCTGAGCGACATCCCTCCTAACCAATCAGCGCCCGCCGGCACATAGCAACACGCCGCGGATTGGCTGTCGCCGGCCGCAGCCCATTTTTGCCCAGCCATTCAGAGAGCGGCGCTGGCGCGGTGCTCCCGCCCCGCCCCTCGCGCACCGGCGGTCCCGCACGCAGAGGCTGCGGCGGCGGCAGCCAATGGGAGCGCGGCTCGCGCGGCCGCACAACAAACGCGGCGCGAGCTCTTAAAGGCGCCGCGCCCTCCCGCGGGGATGCGCGCAGGATGCGCGGGGACTGCGCGGCCCCGGGGGTGCCGGGTTTCAGGGTCACGGCGCAGGGAAAAGGGGCGGCTCTGTTCACTTTCCAATGGCTGTGCGGTGTTTCCGCCTTTCCCCGCAGAGGTAATTAGCGCGCGCTAATGAACGGCGGTAATTAGCGGTGGCTGGGGCGCGGGGTCGGCCCCGGGGGTGCGGGAGCAGCGGGCAGAGCAGAGACACAAAATGCACCAGTGCTAACCCCAAATCCACCGATATTAACCCTAAAATCCACCAGCATCACCCCTCCAAATCCACCAATATTACCCCCAAAATTCCAAGTAACTAACCCCAAAATTCACCAATATTAACCCCAAAATGCGGCAGTGCTAACCCCCCAAATCCACCATTAACACCTCCAAATTCACCAATATTAACACCCAAAATCCACCAATACCAACCCAGCTTCCCCAACATGCCACAGGGCTAATTGCAAACATGAGGATATTCCATATTTCTCCCAACAATCTCCATCCCAGCCCCTGCCATGGATTTTTCCAGAAGAGATCTTGGTTTTGTACCCCAACAATTGCAGATGTGCTCCCACCCCCAGCAAACCCCAATTAAATGCTATCCCCTCAAAGCTCTGTAATTAACACTTCAGCACGCAGCAGCTCAGGACGAGGTCATTTGAAGGCTTCTCCCTGCACGTTTTTATTTCCTAATAACAATAATTCAGTGTATAAAGTACAGGTTTAATAATCCCAGAATAGTTTGGGGTTGAAGCAACCTTAAAGTCCATCCCATTCCACCCCTGACTTGGGCAAGAACTCTCCCCACGATCCCAGGTTGCTCCAACCAGGCCTTGGACATTTCCAATATTAAATATATTTAATTAATATTTTCTATCTGTCCATTTCTCGCCATCTATGGATAAAAGTTCTACATCAGGGCTGAAATATATTTGCTTTATGAGATTATTCTTGTTCTAACACTCTCCTGCTTAAACAAATCCATAATGGTATTTTACTGCAGAATTCCTTAATCGGTAATAAGAGCAATATTCTGGTTCAAATGTTAAATACATGGACTAATAAAGCACTATTTCCATTAATTGTGATATTTTTTGAGGGTAAAATAATATCCTACCTTGTGCTATAAATTATCTTCCTTCCACACAAGCCAAACCCACCCCTCCTGATGACATTACTGAACCAGCTGGGTGAGGAATTCCACAGATTTTTAATACTAAATGACATTTTTCCACCCCTTGTGCACTCGTGGTACAATTTAAACATCTGCTAACGAAGATTCAAACACCAGGGTAGTTAGCAGCTATTAAATACACCCAATAAAGAGGAAAATTGCCTTTCTTTTTTAAATTTGTGTTATCTTTAGACAGCTGCAAGAGGAGCCTGCTTTGAAGGCTTACTTTAAGCTTCTTCTTTTCTTAGATAACCTCTTGCCTTAGCAAAGAGCAAACAGCAGATTTTCAGCCTCTTTCCCCAGTGCTAAAAGCTCTGTGTTTAACAGAGCTAGACAAGGTTATCAGCAGGAAGTGGTTACAGAATTTACTTGAACTTTAAATCACCCAGAAACCACAAGAAACCATCAGCAAAACAAATTTACATCATTAAGAGGCTGCTGCACAGCAGTGAAATTATTTTTTTTCCCCACCACCTGTGCAGAACTTTCAGTTTGTTAATAAAAATACATTATTTAAAAGGCGAACATCAAGATTATATTTTAAAATATATATATAAAAAAAAGGTTCTATTGTAGTAAGATTGATTTAGGGTGGTGACTAATTTGAATTATATTGCTTTAAGTTCAGCATCACCATGGAAATCTGGGGATTCATACAGCTTTGAAGTTGATGAAAAATATCACCCTAAAAAAGCCCAAAATTTCTTTATGTTCTAACCTCCATGATCTACAACAATTGGAAGGTTTTTAGGGATAAGAGTGTTTTATCAGCAGCATTTCACTCAGTTCTTCAAAATAAAATGCTGGTTGGGTTAAATGCTATTTATTAAAGCTTCAAGTCCCATTTTTACATTTCATTATGGGTAACAGAGTGTTGTTGCAAACTTTTCAAGCACAGCTTGAGCACCACCATGAAAACTTTTACTGGGCTGAGCTTTAGAGAAATCTATTAAAAAAAAAAATCTGAATTTTGGCTCTACAATAATTACAACTTAGCTTTCAACTGAACAGCTAACCAAGATTTTTAATTTCACTATTTGCAAACAGTATTTTTTGGAGCCTGAGCAGCACAGCCACTGTTTTTCCCTGTTCAGTATCTGATATCAGTTGAAACCTTAATTATCATTTAAACAAGAAAAGCCCAACTGATCAAGCATCACTGCCTGGGGGAAACTTTTGCCATGGCAATACTGAGAGGGGAGAAAATGCCAGATCACCCACTGAGGTATTGCCTCAACATCTTGGGAATTAAGTGTGTGTTAAAAGCTGATAAAAATCTCAGTTTCTTGGCATTCCTGAATTTTATTTGCAGCAGGTGTTAATGGCCTCATAATCAAGATACTTCCCCTGCTATTGCTTCCCCTGCTATATTTTTTCTCTATTTATAAAATGAGAATATTTTAAATTTTTTAGACACGTGAGGAAGCATCCTTTAAATGTTTCCATCGTTAACAGAAGTATTTTTTTCCCCCAATTTCCCTATTTTTGGTCCAACAAAAAACCATCCAGCATCTCCCAGTGCTTGATCCTGCCCCAAAAATCACCAAGCCATGACTATGCAGCTGTAAAACCACCCTACAGCTGATCCCTCATTTCCCTTTCCATAGCAATAATCCAGATTTTAGAATTAGGAACTCCCCTTTCCATAAATCCAGCTTAATAAACCCATGGTAAAACCTCCGAATGTGGGACTGAAGGAGCATCATCTGCTTTTAATGCAGCTCTGCACTGCGGGTTCCCCATCCCGCCGGGCTCCGGGAATGGCTGTGTGGATGGATCCTATGGAAATCCATCGGGAACGTGCGGGCTGTGGCGGCCTCCCGCGGCAGGAGGGAGCAAGGACCGGACATTAATATTTATTTCCTACAAAAATTCATCCCTTCTTCACGGACACGGGGAATTTACAGGGCAAACCAATTAAAAAAAATAAATATATATACCCTGATATTTTTTTTTAATAATCAGCACCTCGAGCTTTCTTGCTTTGGATAAAATAAATTGTTCACTGTTTGAACTGTGTATTTATGCCAGGTGACACCACATTTCCATGTTAAAAGACTCTGTAATGCACTCCAATTCCTTATTCTGGTTTACCAAACATTTGGGATGTGTTTTAAGGAATCAAACAGCATCCAGAGCCATCTGGAGAATCTTCTCATCATGCTGGAAAAATCCTTTAAGTTACTAAGTATTGTAACATGCAAACCCCCAACTTCACCTCTTACCTAAATATTAACCCTCAAGGCTTTAAAATTACACTTGACCTTAAAACCTAATATTTAATGTAATTTAATAGCAATCCAGTAGGAAAGCTGGAAATTTTTCCTCTAGGACTAGAGGAAATGTTATCCTGCTGATCATCAGAAAGGACAAACTTGCTGCAGGTGGAATTTCTGTGAACACAAACCAATGACACTGTAAACCCATAAATCACTCTCAGAAATTAGGTTTTTAGGGAAAGAAGTCACACCTAATGAGTATTCAGTTTTAGATCTTTTATGAGTAAAGATGTTTTAATGTGTCACATTTCAAAAGCATCCAATCTTTCTTCACATGAAAAGAAAAATCACTGCATAGCTTTGGAGCTAGAGAGGTCCACGAGACTTTCTGCAAATTAAAAGTGCATGAAATACATGCAGTCATCCTTCATACATAAAACAGCTTGAAACAGGGTTGAGAACACAGTGTTAAAACAATATTTAGAGTTAAAAGTACCTGAAAAGAATCTCTCCTCAGAGAGAGGGAGATTAACTGAACATCCTCCTGGACAGCTGTGCACATTCTCAACAAAAGCTTTTCTGTACAAGTGGTTTAAAAATCACACAGTGAGTTCTGGAATATTCAAAAACAAGGATTGGATACAACAAATGTTTTACAGTTACCCCAGTACCAGGGTATTTTGTTACAAACAGTTATCATGGCCTAAGCCCTGTGCACTGGTGCTGGGATTCCTCCATGGAATATTGTCTGGCTCATGAGATTAAACCTGAGCTCTTGTGCTAAAGCCCAAACAGGTGAATGAATAAATCCAGCAGCTTTTCCAGAACTGGACCCTTTCCCTCCCAATCAAATTTCAGATATTGAGTAGCAGATTTATCCAAGAGAGGTCAATGTATAAACAGCACAGTCAGAAGCTCCATCAGATGTAAGAATACTGGTCTGACAAAAATGTGGTTGAAAAATGTGTTGAGAATTTTAGAAGGCAAAAATTTCCATCTCTACTTGTCATGGGGTATTTATTCGATAAAAATAAATTAAAATTAAATATAAAACACTCATTTAAGTATCTGTTTTTTCATTCAATACAGAATAATGGAAAATTGTTTATTTATTGAGTATGAGGGAAACTTGAGACAAAATAAATCAGAGATCAAAACTGGTATTTTAAAACTTAGCTCTTCCTAACCTATACAAAAAGTTTGAATATGTTTTTGATAGTATTCTCTAAAATTGTAATGATATTTGCATCTTAATATTGGTGCATGTTTTAGAAATTCAATAGCAATAAAATTGAATTTAAAAAACCCACATTGCATAAAAACTATCTGGAGCTACAAACTGGTAATAAACCCAGAATAGGACAGAAAGGTGGAATTTTAATTTACTGAGCTGCATGTGGAACATCATCCATAACTATTCTGTGACTTGTAAAAAGCAGGCAGAGCTGTGACTTGACTGATTATTAGCACTTATGTGACCAGACAGAACTGGTCTGAAAGGGAAACAGAAAGCTTAGTATCTAATAAATAATTTCATCCTTTTCCCCCCATGAACAGTTAGGAAGTTACATTTTCCTCTCTTCCATTCAATAAGCAACAAGGCTGATTAAATTAGGAGGAAATTGAATCTGCAGTCATCTTCACCAGGCAGATATTCAAAAGGACAACATTAACTCATCTGCCCCCATCAGCACATGTTCACTTGAATCCTAAATGCAGCAGTTTTTTTCCATTTCATCCAGACCTATTCCTCAGAAAGGAACTGTGGTGCAGAAACAAACACTCTCCATGCAGATGGATTTGGCATTCTCACAGCCCCCTGACAGGCAGTGGAACACTAAAGATGTTCCACAATCATAGCTATGGCACAGCAGCCAGGGAGGGTGAAACAAGAACCCTCCCAAATCTGAGCTAACAAGGGGAAAAAAATGACTTAAAAAACAGTTTTTAGCACAGTGGGTGCTCCTTTCAGTAAAAACACATCTGGCTACTGTGTTTCTTGTTAAGATGTATGATTTTCACACAAAGTTCCATCAAGAAATGGACACTGCTGGACCAAAACTCTTGCTTAGAGGGAGCATCTGATGATTCAGTGACTGAGCTCTATACATTGGGTGTAATTAAGCCACAGTAATCAAACCCCTGAACTCCCAGCCGTGACATGAGCACACCAAGGCACACAGGCACTGCAGGCTCCAACCTGTTTGAAACATGGGTAACTCCTGCTCACAAGGACACAAAAGCATGGGAAGCTTCCAGAGATACCTTCCTGCCTAAGCCCATTCCATCATACCTGGGGTTTCCTGGCTTTTGCCAGTTATTTCCATGTCCATGCACATAAATATGATGGATACTGAATGTATTTTTGTGGAGAGAAAAGACTGAAGTCTACATAGATTGACACTTCCTCCCTTTATAAATACACATTAAAATCTGCTTTGGGCGAATTCATTTAATAGGAACGTTTTCATTTGTCCCTGAAACTCCAGACCAAACTTAAATCTTCTTTGGTCCCTCACCCTAAAAAACAACTTCCCGTTCATCAAGAAGCACAAATGTGCAAAAGACTTTTAGGACATTGTGAAAAGGCTATTTCAAAGTGAGTGTAATCTGTAACAAGTGCGATTTTCCATCCTGGAAATCCAACTACTGCCATGACAGGCAGGCCAGGGCCAAACCTGGACTCTGCAATGAAACTCAGTGTCAAAGCCAGATCCTGATTTAAATCCTGTGTTTAGACCCAAAGTCACAGTGCTGACATCGCCTCAGAGAGGGTCTAAATCCAGTTCCAACTCAAGTTCAACATTCTTGTCAGTGAGAATAATGGACTAAATCTATACTGAATTAATTCTGGCTATGAAGTGACCACCTTCACTGAGTACACTACCTGGCCAGCCACAGAGTCTGCTTTGCTATTTCTCCTGTGCCTGTTTTTCTTGCTCTAGAAGTTATCTGAAATCTAAAAGCAACACAAGAAATGCAAACACACAGGCTACACTTTCAGAAATTCTTCAGTTTCTGCTCACTACAATATAACTGGAATAACTGACATGTCTTGACAGCTGCTTAGGAACACTTGTGACAGGTAAGATAATGCTTATTTATCTACAAGTACCTTTATCAGGCAACTCTCTTCCTAATCATCACCATTTGTGAAGTGTGCTGTTGCTAAATGAGCTATTTACAAATGTAAACTATGTAATTAAAGTTTTAAAATAAATAAACAACCTTTACATTAGGTAGTGACTTGACAACAAGGAAGCAGATCATCAGTTACATCTTTCCAACAAAAATGATCTGTGCATGCTGCCCCCAATTATTTTTTTAATGAGGAAAATCCTTGGCTCACAATCTGTTCTGGAAGGACTTTCTCGGTTTTCTTCCTTTATACTGGGTAATTATGTAAGAACTCCTTCAGTTTTGTTGGATAGTCTGTCATCACTCCAGTAGCTCCAAGATCAAATGCTCTCTTGTATTCTTGTTCTTCATTCAGTACCCAAATGTACACCTATGAAACAGGACACAACCAAGTTATTATAGGAAATACTAATTTATTGGGTTTTTTAAAGGTCACTTTTAACCTAAATTGTTTGATCTGAGAGAGATGTTGCTGCATATTTAAAATGAGAAATGATTAGACTGTGATGCTGGACTTTTTCCCTCATCTTCCAAAAGAGACATTTTAATGGTAACTCCACTGCCTGAGACTTCAGAGCCTTCTAAGAGTCAGTATTATTTTGTGAAAGCCCCACATCACATAAGCCTATAAAATCTGCAAAACTGGTTAAGTTTAAAGTGGGAGGAAAAAGCCCTAAACTCCAAGGGATTTAAATGAAAAACTCTTTTTTTTCCCCAAGTGTACAGATCTTCCTTTGCAACCAGAGCACTGCTAATATAACAGGAGCAGCTTTTGCTCAGCAACCAAACTGCAACTCATGGTCCAAGAAACACAAAGAACTTGCTGGGGGTAACAGGAACCTCTTTCAAGGCTGTATTTGTCTGGTTTGAATTCTCACTTTAGCTTTTCCCCATTGTACCTGGATGCCCCGAGCTGTGAGGTGGTCAAACAGCGCCTTCCTCATCAGCAGCCTGGGAAAGGAGAGGGAGATTAATGAACAGCTTCAACTATATATGGAATTTTCAGTGTCTGTTGATGATCTGCAATGAAGTTCCCATACAGTGTGTAGGGTTGTCCAAAAGAAATACAATTCTAGAAAACTTCCAGTTCAAGCAATTCACGTTATCAACCCTGCTGAAGATCAAATCCAGCAGAGAAATCCTTCGCTCTGCAGGTACCTTACACCATGTCTGATGAACCAACCACTTTGCTTTCAGAAGAGGTTTTATCCTTCCCACCAAAAGACATGGAATTGTCCTGGCCACTGGAGAAATTAAACTAACAGATGTCAGAGCCAGGAGACACTGCAGTCACTGAAAACCCATGACTAAACCCCCTCTGAAGCACAGATATTCTTAAAATGCAAAGTGTTCCTTGTAAGGCAAACAGTGTCTCTCCTCTGACAACATTATGAAACAGTCACATCCATGAAATTTGCATTCTGCATCTAATTGCATGTTAATTAGAAAAGCACACTTAAGGACAGAAGCTTAAACAGACACAATTGGAATAATTCCCACTGTTACTGCACCTTAGAAAGCTTCAGTGTATGGAAAATAAAAGCATAAAGCACACCTACATAAGATTTAAATCTGATTTATCCTGCACTGATGAAAAGCTGGAAGAAACTGAAAATATATAATGCATAGATATAGCAATAGCTAATCTTAGTTGCTTGAGTCAAGTGTTAATATAAAGGTAAAATATAAATAAAAATTTAATCAGGCAAAAATCTTACGTGTCAGCCAGCCAGATAATAAATTTCTGGCTTCTTGACATCTTCTCTGGTTCTTTCAGCCTGTTGAAGAAGAGGAAACCAAAAATCACCAGAGCACATATTAAAATGTTAGTTGAGATGTTCCTGCAAAAGGAACATAAAGAATTAATCTTGCTCAAATTAGAGCAGTAATTTCAGTGCTCAAGACAGTGACTTAGAATTGGGTTATACAAGAGAAATGAGCTACATTTAAGAGAAGCAGCAGAGATGAGAATTCTGCAGCATTTTGAGTGAAGAATGAGAAAGATTTCACAATCTCATATCCACCCTACTGCTGACTTGTCTCCTGGCCCTATCAGATAAATTTGTTCTCAAGAAAAGAGGAAAAAAGAGCAAGAATTAGTCCTAAGTACAGAACTGTTAGGTATTACTGTGCACAGAATTCTCCCAGGAATATCCAAAAGTGCCTAAACCAACAGAAAAGCAACCTCAGCCCAAAAAAGGAGTGCTCAGGAAGGATCAGGGTTCACCTGCTTTACACTGGTGCCAGTGCAGCACCCACTGCTGGGCTGTAACTCACTTGAGGATGATGGAAGGCATGGGAATCTCAAAGAATTCCTCCTTGAAGGGAATGAATGGCAGCAGACCAGTATAGAACAGGCCAAGGAGCAGGAGGACACGCTGGGCACAGAAGATGGTGGCAATGTCAGAGTTCTGCAGGAACCAGGAAAGAGATTCTCAGTTATCCTGGTAGATTTTGACTCTGTTGCAATTAAATTTACTCATCAATGCATGTCTGAAGTTCAGCAATTGCTCACACCTAAGATTAAGCAGCCTTATATGAAGAAATCTAACTGCTATTCAGGTAGGAAATGGGGTGTTGTCCTACACAGATAAATTGAAATATTCAACTAGACTGAACTATGAACAAGATTGATTTCACTCAGGTGCATCATCCCCTGGTCTAAGCACAACTTTAATTTAATTCTAAACTGTAAAATTCCTCAGCACAAAAAGGAGGAGAATTAGAGCTGTGAAACAACAGCTTTATACTGATGCAACTGTGTCCACTAGTGGCCACATCCATTATTTTTGTGCAAAGAAACAGACAATCAGCAATCCTTAGAAAAATTGCTTTTTATCAGATGAATGATGTGCAAAACAGCCTTTAAGAACTCCTGGCAAAAAACTGTAATGCCCTAAATTTCATAAAACAAGAATAAAACATGACTAAGCTTAATTCTTCAAGTATTTTATGGCAGGGTAGAGGGGTGTCAACTGTGCTTCTCTTATTTTAGCAGTACAGCAGGCAGAACACAATCTCAGCACAGAATTTTTCACCATGAGTAGAAGCCTGGGTCAGCTGCTTAAATCTTGATTTTCAGGGTGCTTTTCTGTAGGTTTTGTCAGCACACAGTAACAAAGCTTAGCTGGACTCAGCCTTACCTCCTTGAAGCACTTGGATACAATCTCATAATTGACATTCCCCCACACGGTCAGATGTTCTCTCTTGTACTGACTCACCAGCTCTGAGACCTGCAGCACACAAAGCACAACTCTCACATGGAGTCACTGGAAATTAAGTGCAGCATTATTTAACTGAAACTCTGCTTGCTTTGGAAGTCATTATAGCAAAGAGTTCTTTACTCTTTCCCATCATAAGGTGGTTGCGATGCTTTGATGGGAAATAAAAGAGGTGTTCAGGACAACAGATTATACTTACAAAAATCCCTAAGGAATTTAGGGAACCTAAATGACAAAACAGTATTTGCTGGAAAGATTTCCCTCTGTGTTGAACACATCTGCACAATAACATCATGTTTTTATGCTGCTTTGGAGAGCAACAGTCCCTAAGCAGACGCTTCCCATGAGGTACAAACCAAGCATGTCTCCAGCAGTGCTGGAGCAGCTTCTCATCCAGATGAAGGGTCCTAAAGAGCTTTTACAGAATATCTTGCACAAGATCCCTTCTCTGTCTCCTGCATTACCTCACACAGGGAGCAGGACACAACATGTGAAGGGTGACACAGTCCAAGAACACAGATCTTGGTATCACAGACTGCCACAACTCCAAAAAACTTCTGGGATATCAGCAACATTCCCCTGCCTTCTCTCTCAGCTCAGCAGATTCTCATGTACCTTTCTGATCAACACGTTGTTGTTCATTTTGATGTCAATGTTGACAGGAGTTTCTGGGAATGCCTCAAACACCTCTTGCAGGAGAGGGATACGATTGTCTGTCCCTTCACATTGACTTTCTGGAGAAACAAGAAACTTGTCACTGCTGTGGCCACTTTTAACAAAGCACACATAAAAGCAGAAATGTCAGAGCATTTGTTACCTTAAAATGCTACTAAAAGTATAAAGTTCCAAGGATAATCACGTTTTTAAACAAAAAATGACTTTGTTCAGCTGTAATTAACTATGGCAAGCTCATTTCCATAACGAAAATGTCCTGAGCATGTTGCACATTCAGGTTTTAACTTCATGAAATTCACTCATTATTTAGCAACAGTAGGAGTGCAGGCAACGTTAAAATCCTGAAATAGCAAATACAGGCTCAGTTACCACACACCAAATGCAAGGAGATTAATGTGAAAAAGACCAAATGAGAACAAAATTTCCTTCTGAACCCCAAGTCACACCTACAGTAACTACTGCATTGGTTTCTACAGACAGAATATTTTTCTTTTGAAACTTTTGTCATGATATTGAGAGAAGCAAATGCACTTTTCTACTCCCTTTGCCAAAGCAGGAAACTGCCATGCTACAAAATGGAAAACTGAAACAGCAAGAGCCAAAAATCTTACCTTTCTGAAAGGTGACATCTAACTTGCAGAGATAACGTGGAAGTTCCTTAAAAACAAAGAGGAATGGAACATCAATTCAAATACAGGAATATAATCATGACCCTCCTCCAAAAAGACAAAAAAAAAAATCATAGTTCATAAGCCATTTATCTTCTCATCCAAAAAGTGGATTTAGTAGCACCACTTTCAGTATTAATTGAACTATTTGACAAATCTATTTCTTAGATCTGTGTCACCTGTAGTTGAATAAGGCAAAACATTCCCACATGTCTGGAGAACTCTGAAAATTCCACTGGTGGGGGAGGGGGGGGATTAATCTCCCAGTTTTCCCACTAAAATCTGTCCACACCAGGAAGAGCTTTTGTCACTCTGCCATTAATCAGTGTGACAAAACATCCCATTTCCAGAGCCATTCACCCAACCTGATACTGGAGGAGTAAATCACCCTCTGGAATGTACCAGGTGTGATCTTCTGACTGCACATGGAGTTTAGTGAGGGTGGTTTAGTTTAGGAGTGGTTTTTTGTTTGGGTTTTTTATTGAGATGAATCCTTCCCTTTGGTGTTGAGCACCAGGCACATACAGAGCCCCCTGCCTACCCCAGAAATGCATTTTTCAACATTTTCTCCTCAACTCACCGAGTATTTGAGGTCAGATATGTTGACATCAACTCCTGTTGATCTCTTCAGGTTCTCATCATGGGACACAACCACTTGCTCATCTTTTGTTAGGTGACAATCCAGCTCCAACATGTCCGTCCCCAAATTAACCGCGCTGCAAGGAAAGGCTGCCTTGAACCACTCGAGTGCTTTGTGCAGCTCCAAAGCAAACACATTCCATAAACTAATCCCATTGGAAGGACTTTTGCTCCTTTGGTGCAAGGAATCCTCACAATCCTGCTGCAAAGCAAGGAGCAAACAGGAATCCTCAAAATCTCTGCTGCAGTGGGAAGCTGATGCAAGAATAAACAGCTCTTGAAGCAGAGATGGGAATTTTGGCTCTGTCTCCCATGGGAATTAGGAAGCTCACCTGTGGATTGCAGCCTGCCACCCCAGGATTGAGAAACCTGCTCCTAAAGGATTGATTCAGGATTTGGAGTGGGGTGTTTATGAGCAGCAGCACATCTGCCCACAGGAAGAAGTGAGGTTTTGAAAACAGAAATTGAACTTGTGGTTAGAAACAACAAATGACAGGGGTGTGAAAGCTGGTTGGTTTTTTGTTTTGTTTTTTTTTTTTACTTTATTTACATTAATCAGGAAAGGCTGGATCAGGAAATTAGCAGTGGGACTTACAGGCTTTTGGCTGTTTTATTGGGTAGCAAGACAACCTTAAACTATTACTTTAATGAAAAAGTTTTAATTTAAATTAAAAAGGAAATAAACCACTAAACATCCAGTCATATTTTTCAAAGCAAAATAGCTATTCCTGTTCCAACCCACTGCTTTGAAAGGCTCTAATCCAACCCCAAATCCACTCCTCCATATTAGTTTGGTTCATAGGTGTAAGGAAAGCAGAAAGTAATAATGATATTGATGAAAATTAAGTGCAAGAAACCTCACACCAGAACAAAAAACCCCAAAACTTTACTGCAAAGGGCAGTGAATTGCTCATTTAACTAAAAAACAGGTCACTCCAGCAGACAGATAAAAGTCTGAACTCTTGCTTCAAAACCTTTTTATCCACCTCTGAGCAAACCTACACCACCTCTGAGTTGTGCCTACCTGAGACCCAAACCTCTGTAAATTCTGTAAAAGCCTTTTCCTCATGGGCTTTACTGGCTGCTGAAAACAGCCCATGAACATCCACAAACACAGTAACAAACCAAAAAAAAAAATAAAAATAATCAGAACATGCTCCCCAAAGTGTTCAACACAATTTCTGGTCCAGCTGGGATAATGATGAAGGAGGCCTGACAAATTAAAGCCAATTTGCGAGCTGTTTGCCAGTGCTGCTAATTAAGAATTAGGAGAGGAACAAAATCCTGTTACATATGGAAGAATCACAGGCTGTACTGGGTGATTTTTTCCATCCTGAGGGAAAGCAACTCCAAATCTGCTGCAGGAGAAATTTTGCCAAATTTGTAGATGTTCCCATGTTTTATCATTTCACCAGCAGATTTTATTAGCAATATTTCTTGCTTAAGAAAGTCAGGGCTGATGCTGCATGGAAAGGAGAGAACAACAACTTTCCTTGTTAACAAATTTGAGACTTTGCCAGGCCCTTACAAGCAGCTCACTGCTAAATAAGCTTCCTCAAGTGCTGAGCTTTCCCAGCTGGAAATCAGTTGGTTCTGTCAAATTCACACTGCTCCAGAGAAGGCTCCAGATTCAGAACATCACTGTGGATTCAGATCCAACTGCTCCAGAAGTCAAACTGTGAGGTAGGCTCACATTTGCAAATTAGGGTGAGAGTGCTCTTGCTTAAAATCTATTATTTTATAATCTAAAACCACCACTGAAGCATTTAAATATGGTAGAACAAAATTATAGCCCACCCCCCATCTATTATGCATTTTACCTAACAAAACAAAATTGCCTATGGTACAAAAACTCATCCTTTCCTTCCAGAATATTTGTAACTTAAGCAGTACAGAAACTGAAATTACCAATTAAGGCCTCCTCCCCCTGTACACACATTCTCTTCTGGATCCAACTACAGCAACAGCCAAATATTCTTGCTTGTGCAAACCTGCAGGAACAGCTCCTACAGACACACCCTGTTTGGCCTCACACAGAATCTGATGGATTATAAATTGATCAGCTCTTATCAGCTGTTTGAGCCAATCCTGACCATTTTTCACCAGCCAGACTACTGGTTTTCTACCTCTTTCATTTTGCTGCTTTACTTGGGAAGATGGGAATGAGCAAATGGGACGGATGAAGCCTTTACCCCTTCCCAAAAGGAGCCAGAAGAATTTCCACTCCTAACAGGAGGTAATAGCTCTGCTTCCTGCAGAGGTACCCTGGCTCTCTTTACTCAGATGAACTTTGCTATTGGCAGCTGTGGTGAGTTCAAAAACTGGACCTCAATGGATTTTTGTCCACTACAGCTGTAAAATAATTAAAATGGGCAGAAGAGAGTCAGAAAAACATTATCACAAAATGTATTACTCCCAGCACAGTCCTTACTCTAAGTATTATTGCTTATTTCTGGGAATAAAATAAAAATAGATTATGGAGTAACTTCCACTGCAAGAGCCCTTTATGTACAGAATGAGTATGATATGAAATTAGAACTAAGAAGTGGTTAAAAAGAAAGAAGCACTTTCAGAAAGTCTGGTAGCAGACTTGAAAAAAGGCAGGCCAGCAGGAAAAAAAAAACCAAAAAGCCACACAAAACTACGCTGAGCTTCCATGGAGATAGAAAATAGTGCAGTACTTTCTTTTATTTGGTTGGGAAAGCTGGCACCCCTCAAGGCTGCAGGGAAACAGCAAACTGAGGAGGCTTCTTAGCACAAAGCAAATTAAAAAACCCCCAAACAAAACAAAGAGGAGCCCACATAATGTGGTCCCTTCTCAGCAGCAGCTGGAGTTTTAGATATGCTTCTTCTTCAAATGCCTTTGAGAGCCTCGTTAAAATTCACTACTTAAATGCTGGAGGCTTAAAAGGCTTTCTGGTCCCAACCCCATTTTAAACCCCTGAGTAAGAGGCTTTCACACATTGCGTGACTGCAGAGTGTGAGGGCAGGAAAAAAAAACCAAACAGCAGCATTTTCTGCTTTATAGTGACAAATAAATGAATAGATAATTTATTAAAATTAATAGATTAATAGGTAATCACCATTAAGCACAGTATTGTTTGCTGTTTTACTGGCTAGCACAGCTCAGGCCTCAGGGTTTATTTCCATTTGTTACCGTGCACAGACCATAATTTGTGGTATCCCAACTCCTTCTGGTGAAACTGGAGTGGATGTCTGGCAATCCATAGAGATGACTTTCAGAAACAGGACATTGTAATCCCAAAGAACTGATGAAGTCCCACCTCCCTCGATTGCTTCACTCACTAAAGACACTGAGAATACCTAAATGAGGTTTTCTCATCCTTTTGTACTCACTGGTGAAAGGCTGCCATTGTGTTCTCCAGGTTTTCTCCAGCACCTACAGAAATAACAAAAATAAAACTTACACAAAATCCTTTTCCTCCCCTCAATCCCACTGAAAATCTAATTAAAAAATAACAGGTTTAAAAATATATGTATTTTGAGAAATGAGGATGAAGCTCAAGGTAGAAATCTTTGTTGTCACCAACCTACTGGAGATACACCTTCTCCAGGTAAAATGATTTTAAAAAAGAACTTATCTTGGATTTGTGTAACACTTTGAATATTCAAACCAAAGTGCTTATTTTACCAGAGGTATTTAGCTAGGGCAATAAGCCTCACAGGCAAAGCCACATGCAAAAATCTATTTGAGAGTTGGTGGGAAGTGTAACAAGAGAAAAGAAACAACAAAAAGCTATGAATTAAAGCACTCAAGACATTCTAAAGCTGACACTCCCTAAATGTATAACCCAGCTGATGCTCAAATAGGTGACAACCTCTTTTTTCAGAGAAAGGATATTTCCCAAACAGCACAGATCTGTCAATAAAGGTTTGTGCTGCTGGAGAAGGGAGGTCTCACACACAAGGAATGAAACACACAACAATTTCAGTTAAGAAATGAAAGGACAAGCAAACTTAATTCTCTTTCAGGCAGGACTAAACTTTGCAACACCCAAGCCAGCATTCTCTGCATAAAAATCTTTGCAAATGAGTCTGATTAGGGACTGGAAAAGGTTGTGCCTTCTCTCCACCTCAGAAAATAGGAAATATAGATTGAAAAACAAAACCTCAGGAAGATACACGTGCTGATGAAGACATCTATGCAAATTTTAACTGCACTTTGACAGTAATGAATGATAGACTTTGTAAACAGCAATTATAAGAGCTCCAATTAAGGCCTTGCCTATTAACAAGGCCTCACCAGGATATACTTACCTCAACCTGTGTTCAGTTACTTAATTAAAGCAATGCACAATCACCAATTTAAAATTGTTGTTCTCGGGTAGGTTTACAAAATGGCAGACTTAACTTAAAATCATAGTGACAAAAATCTGCAGGGTTTAATATAAAACAATATGGTGAGTCCACAGCAGCTTCTGTGATCAGACACACACCAATATTTTATGGGATTTGACTGTAGAACTGTGAATTAGTTGAGTGGCAAAAGTGAACCAAGGGACAAAGGAGAGCACAAAAACCTCATGGTATCTATCTGGTGATTGCCTAACAAATGGGAAACCCCTGCACAAGACCTGGCTGATTAGTTACAAATTAACTGCAATAATAACTGAGGTTTTTAGATACCTTATCAGCTGTGGTAATCCAGCCCATACATCCTGAAGCTAGAGGGAAGGGCAAAAACACCCGAGTCAAGTCTTCAATTTGTGAACAAGGCATGAGTATCCTAACATTCCTGGGCAGAAAGTTCCAAAAATAAAACTTTTAAGTGGCTGATCTGACAAATCACATGGCAGGGAGGTGGTCAAGGGCCAGGGATGGCGACATATCGGGGGTAGTGGGTCAAATGCCTCACTTGTAGCATTTTGGGGGAAATGAGGAACCAAGTTGAGAGATCAGCTGAAAAAGGAATTCTAAATCAGCAACCACACGCAGAAAAGGGAACTACAGAAGTTGTTTGACCCAAGTAATTTTCTCCCCTGAAAAGTGAGAAGGCTGGGCTGACCAAAGGGCTTCTGACACTTCCTCAAACACACCCCCAGCTTCATGGGCTCATGTGCTGCTGCACTCCCTACGAGGAACTGACCTTCTCCAGCCAAAATGGCACATCCAGACATTAAGAGGGAACATTCCCACTCTGCAAGCACCACCATGAACAAGAGGGAGCCAACACCAAGCACTGGCTCAAGGAGATAACCCTCAGAAGATTTTGGGGCCAGCAAGTCAAGGGAGGCGATTGTTCCCCTCTGTTCAGCACTGGTGAAACCACACCTGGAACACCACATCCAGTTCTGGGCTCCAAAGCACAAGACTGACATGGACCTACCAGAGTAAGTCCATGGAAGGGCTGCAAAAATTAAGGGATGAGAGATTCTCATGTACAGTGAGAGGCTGAAGGTGCTGGAATTATTTTGTCTGAAGAGCAGAGGCTGGGGAGGATCCTACAGATGTAAATACCAGATGAGAGGAAGTAAAGAAGACTGAGCCAAATTCTCCTTGGTGGTACCCAGGGAAAGGACAAGAAGAATAGGAACAAATTTAAACACCGGGAATTCAGATGATAAATGTAAGTAAAAATAAAATTTTTTTATTGTAAGAGTGATCAAACTTTGGAACAGGTTTCCTGCAGAGGTTGTGGAGACTCCATCTCTGGATGTATTCAAACCCTAACTGGACGAGGTTCTGGTTAACCTGCTCTAGTCACATGAGCTCTCCAGAGATCCCTTCCAATCTGAATTACTCTGTGCAAAAATCATCATGCTACCCTCTGTCAGAGACCCTGCAATCCAGGACTGCTGGCATCAACAGAGAACTCCAACACAGAATATCAAGACTCAGTAATTGCTCTCAGAAATGACCAATTTTAAAATTATGCTGAAGTGAAGAAATAATTCAGGGATGATTCTACAAAATGAGGTGGATAATTCTTGAACGAGAAAGCAAGCAAAATCAGACTTAAAAACTTAGTAGAAGGTTTCATCTCAGAGAGGAAAAAGCCAAGCAAGCATTACCTTGATCTCCCAAGCTGAGTAATGCAATAGGTAACCTGACACTGAGTCTGAAGCTACAGCATGACTAAAGCTCAAGAACTCAAGTCCCGCAGGAATTTATGTTACAAGGTAAACACCAAGGAGAGTAAAGCAAGAGTGATCTTCAGCCTCAGATGAGCAAAAAGCTGCAACGTTCAGGGCTGCCCTCCTCACTCAGGTGGCTTTCACAGGAACAACTCACAGACTGTGCACTTTGAATGCCTGAGGAATAATCCTCCCTTAAGTGAGGCTTTCCTGCTGTTCCGATGGAGCTTAGAGCAACTGGCCCAAGCACTCGCATTCGAGGCTTAGAGCTGTGTATCTTAACTAAGGTCCTTGCAAAGGAGTGAGAACAGATTAAGGGGATCATACCAAGTTCCAACAAAGTCGCCTGTAAGTTTTTAACAGGTTACAAATAAAAAGCCAAACAAACCAGGAAGCCATTAAAATTAAGAACCTTTTCTTTTGCTGAAGAAAAAACAAAAATATCAAGCAACAGATAATATAGATATTCTACATCAGAAGCTACATTTTATGCTATACGTAAAGCTACAGTAATAAAGAAACTTAAACTATCAAATAAACTTAATGAAAGAAGTACCAGGAATAAAATCATTAAGAGATCAGCTCAAATTTTTGTAGTTTCATAATTCAAGGCAGCGGCATTTGTTAAGGACCACGGGCTAAAACTGTGATCAAGCACAAACTGGCACTTTGTATGATATTGAAAACTGTTTAAACTCAGCACCAGACATCTCTCACGCAGAATATCGGAAAATATTTACTAGCAAACTACTATTTTCAAAAATTAAGTGAGGCAGCAGTAAAAAGCACAGAACTGATCTCTACAGAACAGAAAGACACGTCTTTCTGTGCATTTTTTTCCCTCACAGTGCTTTAGAATAGGTAGAAGTAACTTAAAAACCTCTTTTAGCTATTTTAGACAGAATCAACATGCTTGACTCTCAAATAGGATGGGTTTTACCAGGGCACTGAGCCATTCACTGTATGCCTGCAACACGAGGGGAGCAAGAACAGAGTCACAGCAAATTCTGTTTCCCCTGAAAGCAGAAAGCAAAGCAAACAGGCGGTCAGAGGCAAGAAAACTGATCTCTTGTACCTGATCTAAGCAACAGCCAGACGCCCCTCTGGTTGGGGAGAGAAATACCAGGATACAGAGCCATTAGAAGAAAAAAATATAGACGTGTTTGAGAGGGAAAACATCAGGCCACACACACACCAAAAAACAAAAACAAAAAACCGAAAAACTGATTTTCGGCTGGCGCGGTTGGACTTCGGAGATTAATTCCGCGCTGAACCGAGGCACTGGTCAGCAGGTGGCACCTAAAATTAGGCTGCGGGAGGAAGGTTTAAAGGGAGCCCGCTGCAAGCCACGGACACCGCGCAGCCCCCTCACGACTCTCCCGTGTCCGGGGGGACAGAGCAGCGCCCCGGGGTCGTGAGGGAGCATCGCCCGGGGGCCGCGGAGCCCTGAGCGCCGAAAGCCGGGCGGGGGACCGTCCCTCAGGAATGGCAGAAAGCAGAAAGTCTCCCGCATCTCCTCCCCTCATCCCCGCGCCCCCGACTCACCGCCGCGATGCGAAATGTGCCGGCAGCGAAAGCGCTGCCGCTTGGGCCGGTGGAGCAGCCCCGGGCACTTGAGGAGGAGCGCAGAGGTGAGGACGTATCCACCCAGCGTGGAGAGTAGGTAGAGCGTGGCCGACATCCTGCACCTGTCACCGGCTGCCCCGTCCCGTCCTGCCGCGGTCCGTGCCCCTGTCCCAGCCCCGGCCAGGCGGAACCGCTGCGGGACGCGGAGGCTCCGAGGCAGCAGCGGCTCTGAGGGAGCGGAGGCTCTGCGCCCGCGCAGCCGCCCCGGCGCCGGGAGGAGCGCAGTGCGCAGGCGCGGCGGCCCCGCGCCCTTCCCTCCCTTCCCGCCTGGCCGTGAGGGGCTGCTCGCAGCCGCCGCTGCTTCACAATCGCTGTAGGGGTAATTGCCAATTACACGCTTTAATTCCCCAAGGCGCCGTCCCGGCACCCCTGCTCGCAGGTGGAGGGATGTGTTTTCCACACCCCCGCCCAGTGCCCGCCTCATGGGCGGGGCTGGTGCGGTCAAAAACCACTTCGAAGATGCTGTGGGGTAATTCTCAATTACACGTTTTTATTTTTCACCTGGCTGTCCCGGCTCTCTCCTCACAGGTGGAAGAATGTGCTTCCCCCACCCAGCCCCTCAGAGAAGTCATAGTCCAAATGGGAGGGATGCGCTTTCCCCACACAGCCCCTCAGAGGTGATAAAATCATGGAACAGTTAGATTGCATCTTTAGACATCATCTAGTCCAGCCCCTTATGTCGTATTTCAAACAGGAGGGATGAATTTTTCACACCCAATCCCTCATAGATAATATATTCCAAAGGAAGGGATGTCTTTTCTCCATCCAGTCCCCTCATGATGTCATAGACCCTGAGAGATCACAGAATGCTTGGAAAGGATCTTTAAAAACCTTCTAATCCAATCCCTAATGCTGCATTTCAAACAAAGAGCTGTGTTTTCCCCATCCAGCCCCTCAGAGATGTATGCTGAGCAGAAACCAGGTCTCAGCTCCAGTCATGCAGTTTAATTACTGTACTATAGCAAACTGGCAAATTAAATTTTGTGTGCATTCTAATTAGAAACAAATATTCTAGAAATTAAATTAGGTCTCAGCATACAGCCAGTCATTAATACATCCTACCTCAGCTAAAAGTTGATTTACTGTGGCTGATTTTTTGACACTGAGAGTTACTTGATACAGGTGAGCAGTTTCCAGCTTCGTTATTAATACACAACACAACTGCAGTATCTTTTTCTTTTTTTTTTTAAGACAGAATGATTTCTCCCATCATCACATTAAAAGCACCATTTACATACAAATAGCTTGTCCAGAAAAAGAAAATATTTTGCTCAATCACTGCCTCAATATGACAAAGTAAACTCTTCATTTCTTGCAGTGCTAATTTTTGAAAATTCCTAAATAGGTATGTAAAAAGACAGGAGGGGGAAAAGCACTGTCATCAAAACATCCAGTAATACAGGATCAGCACTTTATGAAAACCAGCTTTTATTTTTTACATATGAAAATTTACATGTCTCAGCTCTCTTTTCCTGCTTTGATATCAACTTTATTTCCAATCTGACAGCATTCCAGTGAAATACAGTGGGGGCTTCACACAATTGCAGTGACAACTGTTGGGGAACCAAAACCCATGAACTGGATTGAAGACAGCGATTTTAAACTAAAACATTCACCCAAAACCATTCTTATTGTGTAATTGCTTTCAGTATTCCTCGGAGAACTTTGTAGCTCATTAACTGCTGGCTCTCTTTGGGAGGGAAGCAGGGTCCCCGTTCTGTCACGTAGGCGTAGGGAAACCTCAGCACCCAGAGTCCATCAGAGGGAAGGGTGATTTCCTGCTTCTCAGGGTAAAATATAGGACAGGGTGGTGGCCCTGGTTGAACCTAAAACCAAAAGAAAACTTGAGTAGTCAATCAAACATCATTACTACCTTATAAAATAATAAAATGCAAATGGAGTTTTTTCAAATGTGTGCTAAAAGAAAAAAGGAAGAAATGGTGAAGAATTCTCCAATTAAGAAAACTAACATTTTTTTTCAGCTCCTAAATTCAAATGGTAACTAATAATAATTGAGCAATGAGTCTGCATGGAGCTGCTTTTCTCCATGACATTTAAAATGACAGTCATTCTTAAAGAGTTATTGTTAGCTTTTTTTTTTTTTTTTTAAATAAAAGCCATTATTACAGCAGGGAATGCCAATAACTCACCCTCGATAAAATATTTTTGTAAACTTACTTTATACAAAGTATAAATTGGGCACATTGAAGTTTAAGAAATCCAAAGCGCTTATGTAACAGATACTTTTGGAAATGACTCTCCTGGCTGGAGCTGGTTTGAGTTGGAGTTTCTTGACACCCTTCTGCTGTCACCCTTGTTAATTAATGTTTCCACAACCACTCCTGCCTCTGCTGTTCCTAGATTCCCTCCTGCACTTCCTACCTGAGGCGTTAAGGTGATCTGCAGAGGAGCATCAGGAACCACCACGAAGAGCCTCATGAACTGGGCGTAGTGGGGCTTGAGGCCCCGTCCCTGCGTCGAGGACAGGATGTACAGGGGCATGTCGGAATTGAGGGCTTTGAGAGCAGATTCCTTCGGCCCTCCTCCCATCACCTTCATCACCTTATCAGGCCCTGAGCACATGAACCTCCTCCCACGGGCATCTTCATATTCAAACCCTACGAAAGCTCGAGCGATGTCGTCCCTCCGCCGGCCTCTTCCCATCACCACCGCGCTTCTTTTCCCAGGAACAGCTTTGTTGGGTGCAGGCCAAGAATTGGTGTCTAAGTCTCCTTCATCTTCAGTTCTCGTCCTGATGACAATGTCCCAAGGCATTAAATAGTTTGTTCCTGGGATAAAGCCCTGTTGATCTAAGCCTGTGTGGAAGTTATAAGCCTTAGCAGGCCCCAGCTTGACCAGTGACCAACTGGAAAATTTGGGCAGAAGGCCTTTGGGGCAATTGGAATGGAGCATCCCAGGGAGGTACTCAACAGTGGACGCCTGGCGATCTACCAGGCTCGGCCTCTTCTCACTCTTGGAGTCCCCACTCTGCCCATGGCTTTCTGTGTTGTCCCCTCCACCCTGGGCATCGGGTGGGTAAGTGCCCAGGCTGCCTGTGGACTGGCCCAGGCTCAGAGCTAAGCTCAGGCCTGTGCTCTCTCCCTGAGTCTGAGGTTCTTTCTCTTTAAGTTTCTCAATCTCGCCTTCCAGAGGGGCAGGTGATGACTCGTCCCGAGCAGGTGCTGGGTCAGGTGTGCTTGGCTGAAATATGGGGAAGTTGATGTGCTCCAGTTTTCCACAGCACTTCTCTTCCAGCAGCTGCGAGAAAGAAAATGTGGTTTAATATCTACCCTGAGATGAGGGAGCTCAGAGTCGCAACATTCAGCAGCTACAATTAAGATTCAAGAGGTTTGCACCACATGAGAACCAAAGCAGCAATGGGAACACAGCCCACAGACCTGATTATTTAAAATTCACATGAACCAACACATTCAAAGTGTAAACAGGTGCATTAACAGCTGCTCTTGTGTGTGTGCACTGGTAAAGACTGGAACTGCCCATACTGGTCAGCCCATTTCTGGCTGAAATGTCTCCCCCAATCAAAGAGTTAGTAAGTTTAAGAGGAAACTTGTGGTCACTTCAGAATACAGACTCTGCAGATAAAACAAAAGCACAGCTTGAAGCACCAACAGACCTAACAGTTACCTGGTAAAAGTCATAATTAGCTGCTTTGATATCAAAGGGGTCCTCCCGAGGAGCTTGTTTCCTTCCACAGTTACAGGCACCAGTGGAACGAGCCCGGCTGTTGTGGTACAGAATTGGAGGATTTCTGTCTGCTTCTGGCTTTTCCCCTAAGAGCAAAATCAATCAAACCTTGGGCAAATTGCTCACCATTCGAACTTTTCTTTATTCCCTTCATCCATTTCTCCCTCCCTGCTATACACATATGCACAATGATTTGCCACCAGTTTGTCAAGCAACTCCTCCCTTTCCCACTTTAAATAACTCAAAGTTCCAGTGGAGGTCATACCACTAAACCAAATCTTATTTGTTTTTACAATCTCTTCCTGAAGGCTCCAAGTTCTTTTGCCCACAATAAACGTGCAGAAGTCAGTTTTGACTCCCTGATCAACCAGGTTATTTAAAACAAAGGGGGATGCTTATGCTTTTTAGAGAACTTTTCTCTTACACTCCTCTTGTTAGAAGGACTCCAGTGTAATTGCTTTTAATTAGTAAGACAGAATCAGAGTTACTACTAAAATCAGAAAATCAGAGTAACTACAAAAATCGGAGTTACTACTAACAATGGACTGGCTCCTAAACATTACTCAACATAAAAGAAACCTGCACAGCTACTCTGCTATGATCCCACTGTAGAGATGATCACAGAATCAATTAGGGTGGAAAAGAAGTCTGAGATCATCGAGTCCAACCTTTGCCTGGTCACCACCTTGTTAATTAGAGCAATTAGTTAATTAGCACAATTAGAGCACCGAATGCCATATCCAGTCGTTGAACAAGACGCTTTAAAGCTGCCAATTTTCATCTTCCACAACATTTCAGAGTCGGTGCTTTCAGCCTAAGACATTTTAAAGCAGACACAAAACTAAAGCATGAAACCAAAGCACGAGTGCACATCTCTACCTGCTTTGGGGAGCAGATGGAACTTGTGCACGCAGTGCTGGTCAGTCAAGCTCCGCTCCTCGCAGAGCTGGTGCCCGTTGCTCCAGAACTTGTAGCAGTCCTCGTTGAGCTGCATGGCGTATTTGTGGAAGGCTGGGCCTCGGGCGTGCTGGCTGTACACACGCAGGGCTTGGGCCAGCTGGTTCTTGTGCACTGTCATGGTGTAATTGTGGGGCAGGTTGGACTGGTAGGCGCTGTGGGCCATGGGCAGAGCCTTCTGGCAACGGTTTTCGGAGAACTTGGTGTCGATGTCTAAGTAGCCTTCCAAAACTTTGATGCTGCTCATGATCTTTGAGCTCAGCTCACCACAGGTCGGGTCATCGTCTTTGCCCTCGATGGTCACTTCGTAGAGTTTTAGAGCTGCAGCCACCCACTTCTGGTAGGTCGGGAGCTCAAAGTGAGAGGGCTGAGGGTTCCTCCCAACACTGTCTTCAAAGCCCTTCTTGCTGAGCACCAGCTCCACGTGCTGCCACAAGAACTCCTTGAGGGTGCAGTCCACGAGCTGCCCAGAGGAACTGGAGCTGGAGCTGCTACTCTCTGCGTGGAAGGAGAGCTGCTGCCGGCCGTGCCTCATCATCTGATACCTCCTGGGTCCTGACAGGGTGGGAGCCAGCAGTGAGTCAGTCTCTCTCATGGTGCAGTTGCTCCTGAGCTGGTCGAGAAGCATGGCCACGGGATCGTCTCCGTCCTGAGGCCCACCAGCCACGATGTACACAAAAGCCTGGTTGGCGGGCACGGTGAACAGGCAGTTGATGCTCTGGTTGGTCAGCACCCGGCTCTTGCGGAAGATGCGATAGATCTGATCCTCCAGAGCGTGCTGCAGCCTCCTCTTGGGGGAATGCTTCTTGGGGGGTGGCTTTTCCAGGTGACCACAGGGGTCCTGGCCCCTGCTTGGCAGCGGATCCACCTTCAGAGCCCCGTTGAGCTGGAAGAGGAAGAGGAGGCGTGGAGGGCATGGCCTGCAGTTGAGCTTCCACTCCTTGCCGACCGGGCAGTCCTTGATGGCAGCCTTCAGGGAGGGCAGCACCTTCTGCCGCAGCCCGTCCAGCGCCCTGAACACGCGGTCGTAGGTGATATCGAAGGAGCAGGTGGGATGCACCAGCAGCAGGATGTGGCACACGGAGAAGAGGTAGAGGAGGCTCAGGCAGTGCAGCTTCTCCTGGTGCTTCCAGAACTCGTGCGCCTCGGCGTGGGGCAGCGGGGCCGGGCCTCCGGAGGGGTGGCCGGGCCCGGCCTCCCTGTTCTCGGCCGCCGCCAGGTCCCCGCAGGCGCGCAGCAGCTGCGGCGTGTCGCAGATGGAGGTGAGCACCAGGTACAGCACGCGGCTCTCCTGGCTGTAGTACGCCTGCAGCTGGTTGTAGTCCTTTGTGGCCGGGTCCCCATCCTGTCCCGCGGCGCCATCCGCCAGCTCGGGATCCTCCTCCGGGAACAGCGGGAACACCTGCCGGTCGCACACGGTGCTCACCAGGGCCTCCTTCTCGGAGCAGAGCTGCAGCGCGGTTTTGCCGAAGATGCCCACCACGCACACCTCCTCCTCGCCGCCCGCCGCGCCGCCCGCCTCGGCCGCCAGCAGCAGCTCCCGCAGGCTCATGGGCCCCACGGCCGTGCCCATGGCCCCGGGCGGCCCGGCCCCGGGCAGCGGCATCGCCCGGCCCCGCTCCCGGCCCCGCTCCCGGCCGGAAGCGGCGGAGCCCCGGCCCCGGCCCCGCGCATGAGCGGCCCCGCCCCGGAGGGCGCGGCACGGGGAGCGGGCACTGCGGGACCGGACCGCGGGCACCGCGGGCACCTCTGCTCCCCCACGCCCCGAGGCTCGGGTCTGCATCCCGTGAGCCCCGGGCGGGGTCCGGACCGTGCCGGGACCCGGGTCAGGGCGGTGCCAGCGGGACTCACGCTGTGTCCTGTGCCACGAGCTGAGCCGCATACACGCACAACCTCTGCTCAGCCCGTGAACTGGACTCGGAAGAAGGCTTTGAGTTCATTGCCTTCAAGCAGCGCAGCCTTTTAATAGTGATCAGACACCAGCCATCAATGATACACAGTGCAAGGGCTTCATACATTTGTAGCCAAACTGTTTGTTGAAGCTTGCAGCTTTCCACTTTAATAACATTAGTGCATTAAACTGTTGCTTTTCTTTGAAACTGTACAAACACCGTCAAGATATTTTTTGTTTAAAAAAGATACAAAAATACTGAATTTCAGCAAACACACACATATTTGTATGACAAGCAGCACCAGTACTGGGAATATAATAGTCCCTGCTTCAGCAGCATCCAGGTGTCAAAAGACTTGGGAAATTTCCTATTTTTTTTCTATTATGAATGAAAATGCAACCAAACTGAGAGACATTAGAGACAGATAAAAAGCACAATCTGCTTTACAGGGTTTCATAATGCCCCGTTTTCCTGTGCACTACATTTACTTAAACATACATGTGCCTGAGTGTGATAAAAATGGGATTCAAGCAGCTTCCTGACCACAAATGGAAAATAATTTGTTCCATAAACCTACTTTCCTTTTTACTTTTCATCAAAGCTGTTTGCAGCACTCAACCGTGCAGGCGAGGGACTCTTTGGGTGAGCCATCTGTCAAAAGAAGGGAAGGGTCAGAACTTGGATGTCTGAACTCATTATCACTGAGATAAAACAGTGCAATTCTTAGCTGACACCTTAAAACAGACACAACAAATCAGTAAAATAAAAGATGCTATTAACCCTCACATTTTGTTCTTCTGCAAAGTGGAACTTTGTGACATTCAAAGTTGCATCGAGGCACCTGACTGACCACCAAAAAATCAATTTTTCCTCTTGGGATTGTCAAATAACCTGTGATGCAATGTCCATTCTGCAGTGCCCTCAAATCAGTAGGGAATTCTGTGGATTTTAAAGCCACCTTATGATTCCAAGAGGGAGGACAGAGTGACTTGCCTGAAATTTGCGCCGTAGTGCCCGTGTCATTATTGGTGTCAGCCCAGAGCCACATTCAGTGTTCTCTTTACTATTTAAAGGAGTGCCACCAGGACTTCTGAAAGGAAAATTATGATTAGTTTGATTGGTTCTCTATTTTTTCTAGATTAAAAAAAATAGAATTCAAGAGAATAGAAAGAACAGACCTTAGTATATCAACTTTCTTCAGGTGTTTCCGAAGATCAATCTGATTTTTAGGGGAGGTACTAAGAGAACAAAAGAAATTGGTACAGTAAAAACCATTAATTACTGTTTAAAACAGAAAAATCTAATATCTAATCAAGGAAGAAAGCATCTTACATTGAAGATTTTGTAGCATGAGGTGATGGCTTGGATTTAGGTTTCAGACTAACACTCTGTAGATCTGTGACTGTAATTAATGCCCTTCGTGGCTTCACTGGTGATTGTTCCTACAGCAAGGAAAGAAATGTTACCCCAAATAAAACTTCAGAAGATCTTACTACCCTGAAATCCATTTAATATTAACACTCAAAGATTTTTGTGGTTTATGGCTCTTACGCTTTTTCTTGAATTATTAAGATTTGAATGTGTCTCAGATAAAAATAGATTTAGGAAAAAACAAAAAAGAATCTAAACAAGGATTTTTATTTTTTTTTTATACAAACAAAGGCTTGGCTGGGCAAAATGAAGTCAAAAAATTTACTGATAATACATAATGCTACATGAAAGTTCTATGGCCTTAATGTAAAATTAGAGCTGTTCTGAAGGCCAGGTGAGATTGGAGTTTGTGACTTTATTTCTCCCCTTCCAAAACCCAGGTGCAGAATTAGAATGGTCACTTGAAACCAATCACTGGGTGTTTGGATGAGAATCAATTTATTGTAAAAAAAGCAGGAAATAGAGCAGTTCCAGGGTGGATTTTCCCTTGATTCACCACCACCTATTCATCCTCCAGTTTACCTTGTCCATTCTCAGATTGCTGTTTGTCTTCTTCAGTTTAACATTCAGGAGGTCTTTGAGGGTGATGTGCACGGGCCCATCCTTTTTCACTGGGGGTGCCTGAAAGCAAAGGGGTTTGGAAGGGAAATGAGGAAGGGAAAGTGAGTGAGCACTCACAGAGTGATGTGCTGATGAATCCAGGTCTGTAAAGAACTCAGGCATGAAATCACAAATAGAGGAACCTTCTGATTCCCTACCAGTTTAGAGGCTGTGCCCCATTGGAGGAGAGGTGCTGGAGGCAGTTTTGGTGGAGGCAGCGGCGGTGGTGGAGGAGGAGGAGGAAGAGGAGGAGGAGGAGGGGGGATGGACACAGGCACGGATAGTGATGGTGGAGGATCCATCTGTGTCCCCACAGGAGCAGCCAGGACTGGCTTATGACACCTCTGGCAAAGAGAACTTTCTGAAGACAAAGCTGCCACTCTGTTCACCTGAAAGTGACATAAATAAATAGAACATTAAATCCACTGGCAAAAGTTAGTTGGGATTTTAGAGTACAAAGGTGCTGGCTAATATTGAGCTACAGAGATATAAAGAGATTCCTCCTGGTGTGAGGTAGCAGCAGTTCTGCAACTCTGAGTGCAGAGAATGCCCTTGAGGAGCTGTTCAGATCTCAGTGGGTCTGCATTGAACACAGTTCCTTATTCTCACACAGGCAAATGTTACCCTGCCCCAGCTTGACTGAGACTGACCTGGAGTTCTCCTTGTAGCTTGGAAAATTCACTTTCCAACTTCTCCAGCTTCTCCCTGAGCATATTTAGTTCCCTTAAGTAGACTTGTGATGGAAATATGGTGTCTTTAACCACCTGAAAGCTCTAAGCATAAAAAGAAAGCAGATAATGTGTATTTGTGTGTTGACTGTCTTCAGATGTTTCCAAAGATCAATCTGATTTTTAGGAGGGATACTAATAGAACAAAAGAAATTGGTACAATAAAAAATTTCCCAGTCAATAAACAGAGTTAATCCCTGTTTTGAACAGAAAAATCCAATATTAAAGAAAGGATATACCTGTGCAACCGTGCTCTGGCACCACCAATACAGAAACGATGCTGCTGTTGTCAAGGGTTTGACCATACTTTTTATGCTGGGCAAGGCTAAAGGCCAGCGGGAGCACCTTGGGACTGGTGATGTGTCCAGAGGGAGATGAACTGGTGACCTGGAACAGAACATTTCAGAATGAGGCCAGAATTTTATTTATCATCTCAGCCTTTAAAAAAGTTAACTGTGACCAATCATGTAGAAATTACAAGCGGGTACCAGCAGGTAACAACAGAGCAAATGTGATCACAGAAACCTGGAAAGGCCAAGATACTTTTCAATAAAGGTGGGGGGAAATCCTGTTGGAAATGGATTTATTTAATCATAAAAACATTAAGGTTGGAAACAATCTCCAAGGTGATCATGTCCATCCTTCCACTGAATAGCACCAAAAGATATCGTGATGTGCCACATCTACTTGGCACAAATCTTTCCTTCTTTTCCATGAGCCACTGGGAGCAAACAGCAAACCCAGGGATGGGGTGAGAATGCAAAATTCAAGCTGAGCCTCTTACCGTGGAGAGGGACAGACTGAGGACCGGGGGGCTGCAGCATTGCTCTTATTTTCCACTCGAAATTTTGCTCGGGATCTTCGTTTTCGTTTGCATTTCTTATACCTTGCCATTACTGGTGAGAAAGACAAATTTAAAATGGATGTAGAGAGACAAACCAAATTATACATCGGGACAGAGCTGCCACCGAAGAAAATAACATAGGCTGGAGCTGAGAAATCCAGTCAAAGGTTACTCACAGCTGCCTTGGTAAAACTATCGTGGACCAGTGATAGAAAATATATCTTTAATTTCATAGGATCCATGGGGATGTGTTTGTGCACAGAAAGCACCATTTTATAGGGGCTTTCCCCCCCTTTTCTATTTATATCATAGAGAGATAGCATTAATAAGTAGCTATTATAACAAAAATATGAACGAATTAAATAAATACGCATGAAAAGTACATTATAAATAATACTATAAACAAACATAAACAAGCAAGAAAACATTTAGAAACATTATAAACTAAATAGAAACGTTACAACTATCGGTACGTAAACACAATAAATATAACCGGATGTTCAGTTTTCGTTATTCTGACGTGACAAGTACTGAATTTGGGGAAAACGACGCTTGGGGAGAACGGTGACAAAAGACACGAAGAAGCCACGGAAGGATGCCAGGGGCGGACCGGGCCGGTCCCTCACCGGGGGTCCGTGACACCCCAGCGCCGCTGTGCCGGGACCCCGCACAGAGGGCGGGGACTCCTCTCTCTCGCTCTCTCTCTCATACACACACCTGCACACACCTGTGGGGGTGTCCCGGGGGTGTCCCGGGGATGTCCCGGGGGTGTCCCGGGGGTGTCCCGGGGCCGCCCCGTTCCCCCGGCCGCGCTCTGCGCCCGCCGCCGCCGCCGATTCAAACCGCTCCCTGCTCCGCGCCCAGCCAATGGCAGCGCCGCTCTCTGCCGGCCCCCCACGCGGCACATGTAAGCCGCGCGCTGATTGGCAGTTGAGCCGAGGCGCACCCGCGCTCCACGGGAGAGGGGCCGGCGCTGCCCCGCCCCGTCCCGGCCGCGCCGAGGCGAGCGGCGCGGCCATTGGACGAGCGGTTTCGGTGCCGCCAATCGGCTGCGGGCAGCGCTCGGCTGGGGAAGGCCGGTGGGGTGAACCGGGAGAGGAGCGGCCTCGCCGGGGCTACCGGCGCAACCGGGAGAGAACCGGGGAGGGGGGGCGGCGCCTCCGCCCCCTCAGGGCCGCAGCGGACGGGCCCGCGGAGCTTCCCGCCAGCGCCGCGCGCCCCGCCCGGGCCAATCACGGCCGGAGCCCACTCCGGGCCAATGGGCTCGGCCGTACCTCGGAGCGGGTTTACATTCTCCGCGGGCCAATGGCGAGCGCGCCCCGCGCCCCGCGAGCCAATGGGAGGCGCGCGGCGAGTGACAGCTGGCCAATGGGCGCCGCCGACTCTCCCGTGCCGCGGCGCGGGGGGTGGGGATCTCCCCGCCGCCGCCTGAGGAATGTCAACTATTCAACATGGAGACGGCGGTTACCAGGCTCGAGACCCTGGTGAGGGCGGACGGCGGCCGCGCTGAGGGGCGGCCGCGCCGCGGGCCGGCGGCGGCGACGCCTCGGAGGGCGCGGGGCCGCCGCGGAAGGGAGGGAGGAAGGGGGGGAGAAGCTGGCGCGCGGGCGCGGCGCGACGGAAGAGCGGCCGCTCAGCCGCGCCCGCGTTCCCCATCCGGGCCCTGAGCGCGGCCCGCGCCGCCCTCGACGGGGCGCCCGCCGGCCGCGTCCGGGTCAGGCGGGTTCGGCCGGGCCGGTCCATTCCGCCCCCCCCTCTGAGGGGCGGGGCTTGCGCCGCTCCATTCACCCCTCGGCGCGGGGCAGGGCGCGGCCATTTCCCGCGCACCTGGGGGGGGCGGTGGGGGTGGGCGCGCTCATTGCCCGCCTCGCGGGGGGACGCGGCCGGGCCGGGCCGCTCCATGTCCCCGCGGCGGGAGGGGGGGCGTGGGGCAGAGGAGCTCCCGGACTAGTCTATTTTTCCCCAGAGGGGGGCGAGGGTGGAGCGCTCACCTGGGCTGGACCATTTTTGCTGCGGGGGGGAGAGGCGGGCTGGGCTGGTCCATTGGCACGGGCGCGCGGGGGGAGCGGGGCGATGGCCCCCTCGGCCCTCTCTTGCCGAGCCCCAGATTCTCGGAGTTTTTTCCAGCCTTTCTCTCCATTGCGGTGCTCTGAGGCAGCCCCTGAAGCACGACGGGGCTGTCTCCTTATATAATGACCGCATCTCTGCCAGCCCCACTCCTGGAAAAGTGAAAAAAAGGCAGAATTTAACCCCTCACAAAAGAGATGTGCTGTGTTTCCTCACGTTGGAGAGGCACTGGGAAGCTGTGTCCAGCCAAGTTCCTTGTGCCATCCCTCAAACCTTCATCTTCCTTCTGTATAATCTTTATTCCATTTTTACCCATAGTGTAAGCTTAATCTCCCCACATCTAGTATTCTGTAGTTTTTCTAAGCTTAGTTTAATTTAGAAATATGTTTAAAGATACTTGGGTTAGATGTTTAATTATTTATTGTCATGGTTTATTTCTGTGTTTTATTGAAAGTCGTGCTTTCAAGTGATTCTCATTTTAGGACATGAATAGAGAGGTGTTTTTGCCCCCTTTAAACTAACAGGGGCTTTTATTCTGGAATTCAGGATAATCTCACATCTCACAGCTTTGTGTCTCTTCCCTTTCCTTCTGCTTTGTTGTTTCCCCGTCCTGGATTTCCTGTGAAGTCAGCTCCCTGCACAGAAGTGTGATAAAATAACACTTCTTATTTCCCTGGAGGTTTTGACATGAATTTCATGGAAAGCTTCCTTTTGGTCTCATGGAAGCAAGGATAAAGTAATTAGTGGGAGCTTAAAAAGAAAAATGGATTTGAAAATAATAAAATCAATCAGGTAATCAATGGTTATTTGTGACAGGAGCATCATAAAATGTTAGATTAATTATGGAAAAGATCATAAAGTTGTCAGTGCTTCATTCAGAGCAACTCAGTTCATTTCTGTCACTGTTTTTTGGGATCCTGGACCTCCTCTGTCCCTGAGTGGTGTCTGTCCAGTGCCCTTTTTATGTTGTACTACTGGTGATGATGCACAAAAAGCAGTGCAATGTTAAAAGGGCATTGGCCAGCAATACAATCTGCAGTATTCCATATTCATTTATTCATTTTAATAATATACAAGTCCAAAATCACTGTCTGAGACCACAAGATTTTCAAAACAGCTGTAAAACAACATTGCCACTGGTTTTTTTCTTACTCATTGTCTTCTTCCTTGCCAAGGAGGAACATTGGTCATTTAATGACAAATGCCATCATCTCTGTGTCTTAGAAATGGCCCAGGTGACTCAGCTCTGTGACCATCAGCAAAGATCCCCCTCTCTCCACTCCCTTCCCAGTTTTTTTTTTTGTGTTTTGTTAAGGATCCCAGCACCTTCAACCCCTGAGAGATCTCCAGCTCTCAGTATAAAGTTATTATTGTGTTAAAAAAACCCATCTTCACTGAGATTTATAGAATACACCCTCCCGGTGATGGTGTTCTCACACCCCACTGGTAAAGGACATCCCCAGAGCTGGGAAAGGAGAGTTTAAGTGCATTTTACTGTGATTCAGCACCTGCAAATTATAAAGAATAAACTCTGCTGTCTAGAAGATATTCCCTGTAATGCAGTATAAGAACATCTGTCTGATGGCAGTTTGGAATCTTACCTTGTTACAAGGCAAATCCAAGCAATAAATAGACTTGGAAATGGAATTTCCAGTTTAAAAAGCACCAAATAGTTTGAAATTGAATTTCTGACAGCTCTGTTGAGAGTTTTGTTGGGTGGTTGGGTTCTTTCCCCTCATGATCAATGGAACAGCAGATTAATAACAATAATAATCAAAATAATAATGTGAGTTTTTTGTGTGTGTGCGTGTTAGGACTTTAACCTTATCCAACTCTTCACAATCCACAGAAACCTCTGGCTGAGTTGATGTGGTTTTTTTTCCTTTTTTTTTTTTTGGTGAGTGTATGATTGATTGTTGCCCAGAATTGTTGCTGCTAACGAGTGCTCTGACTTTATTGCACTACTGTACTATACAGAGAGCAGTGCAATAGTATTGTCAAAGCATCTGAGAGCAGAGCCCTCAGCACTGGCCTCACTCTTGCCTCAGTTTCTAACATTTTCTTCTAAGCCTGTGAGTAAATTACAAATTTACCCATCAAACCCTGCATTTTTTAGTGTGATTTATTGTAAAATAATCATCTTATAAATGCTTCTGACCTAGAACATTAAGGGGGGATTTTTGTAGGTGGATGTTTCCTGAAATGCAGCAATAAATAAATATTTACAAAACAAAAACAGTCATAATGAGCTCTGTTAATCTCTTCACAAATCTTAAAATTCTAGCCACGTTTAGCTTCAAATCCAGTTTTTAATGTCCTGAATCACAGTAGTAGCATGAAATTGGTTAGCTCCTTATGGAAATCTCAAATTACCAGTATTGAATATTTAATGGGTCATTTTGAAAGCAGCCCATGATTTGTTGTCTGCTTTCCCAAAAATATCGAATGGAGAAAAGCAAAACATGATTTTTTTGGGGTGCCTGCTGTGGAAATGAAAACATACAAATATTTCTTAGTGGAAGAGAACAGAAATCATTGAGCAGTCAGGGAAGAAATCCCTCATGAACTCTTTAAAAATGCAGAGTATACTGAAAACTATTTTATTCTTGGATTTTGTCCTGGCTGGTTTCTGGGGCAGGTGTGGGAAGGAGTTTTGCTGGGCAGATGGTGAGTTATGGCAGCACTGGGTGAAAGCTTTCCCCTTGATTTATAGATGCTCAAGCTCTTCACTGGATTTATTTTCCTTTTCTTAAGCTATTATTTGAAAATGTACTGGAGGTATGTGAAACATCATCCATCTTCACTCCCTCAGAAAAAGGTTTTTATGGGAGAGTGTCCTGGATCAAATCTTGTTCCTTCAGGCTGAATTTCCAGATCCCCAAAGGCATTAATGGCCATTCCCTAAGGTAGATTCTGAGGTTGATGTTTAAAATATAAATATCCCTTTAGAATCCCAGCCTGACCACAGACTCTGGATATTTGTTCCTTTATAACAAATACAGCCTTGCTTTGATCCTTAAAAAAAATTGAAAAAAATATAAAATGGTCTAACTTTGGGGTTAATCTCAATATAAACAGTGAAAAGCAAGTTAAGGAAGTCACAACCATTTTAAACTTGCTTTCATCATTGTCTCTTCTGTGACTGTAAAATCACTGATTTATTATGTCAAAGAATTAATGAGTTGCTTGGGAGCTGAGAAAACTGCCTTTCTTGAAAATGGAAGTCTTTAATAGATATTAAAATTGCAGACTAAAATTAATTAAGTAGTAATGCTATCAGCAGACTGTTTTACAAGGCAATTAGACAATTCTCTGGTGGCTTATTTATCCCAAGGAAAGAAAAGTGATGTCATCAATTTTATGAGCTGTTAGTCAGTCTGGTTTATTGGGGAATAATGAAATGTATTGTGGGCACTAAAACCATCTGAAAGAACACATCCTTAATGTGATTATTAATAAAAGCTCTGATGATACTCTTGGATACTGAATTTACTCATAATCTCCTCTGTGTGAATAACAGAGTGTTGTAGTTTTGCTAACAGAACACTTTATCTTTGAAAAAATTAAATTTGAAAACATTTATGGTCCTTGAGCTTTTCAAAGTGAGGCAGCTCCCTCCTGCTTTCCCAAAACACAGATTGGGGTTTGTCTGCAGTTTTTGGGTTTTAATATACTGTGCCTGACCTTACATATTTTAGTTCCAGAAAGCAGAATCTGATCTGGATTATATTCAGCGAAAAGTGGAGTTTGACATAATGAAAAGTCTTCCTGATGATACAGCAGCAGAGGTAGTATTTTCAGCTTAAATTCAATTTTATTGCATGAAATTTGTAATAAATGGGTATTTTTCTTTAAACCTGAAATATATGTGGCTGCTCTTTCATCTACTTTTCAGGCTATTATTGTTATTGTTGTTTTTATTTATTTATTTACTTACTTACTTATTTCCTGCATCATATATCAAGATAAGTGGCCTAATATGAAACCAACTCCTTTGGTTTCTTGGGATAGTAAAATTCTCCCATGCTCTGCTCTGAAAAATCAGTGGTGTCAACACCTAAATTCAGGTTACAGATTCCAGTCTGAGCTAAAACTCACCCTTGCTGTGAGAACCAAGATGAACTTACCAACAAGCTGTGAATAAATTCAGATATGGGGGAGAGATGAGAGGGAAACAATAAATGACATTGTAAAGGATTTTATAAATAAGTCCTTTTCTCCTGTACATTTTCACTGTAAAGGGACATTAGATGTCTGCACTTTTAACTGATGTGTGGCCACATTAATATTATCTTATGTAATTTCAATGTTCTACTCACACAGGAGAATCCAGCTGCTCTCCTGAAAGAGCTGCCAGTGCTGAAATCCCGTTACAAATCCCTGTGTGCACAGATGGAAGAAATTTCCATGGAGCAGAAGGAATCCATGGAGAGCATCCGTGCTGCCCTGGAGAAAACAATGAAGATAGTTCAGGCACTACAGCAACACACCGAGCTGGAGGTGGTATTTTCATTTTAATCACTTTGTTTTCACTCCTGGGAATGAACACAAACTTTGTAACCTTTATGTACCACCAGGGGTTCCTCTGGAAACTGCTGTTTGTGCAGACTTTTAGAAGATAAGGGGGCAGTTTCCCAGAAGGAATGCTGGCAGGGTTGGAGCTCTTTCTGTATATCCCAATCCTCAGCAGTTAAAATCTGTGGTAGTCAGATTTGGGGCTGAAGAGTGTGGATAGAGTCACACAATTTGGCTCATTTCATAGGAATTGACACCTCTGTGCACGGGGCCACACTGGACAGTTTTTAGAAGGAGACACCTTAAAGGAAACAGAAATTGAAACCAGTTTTAAAAGGCTAAAAAGTTTTTAAATGGCAAATGTATTTTTAGTGTCTAAAGGGAGAAAGTTAAAGCCATTGTAACAAACACCGTGGGACTGCTGTTATTCCAAAGCTGTTTTTCCTAAGATAATGTTTAAATTGTTAAAAAACTCAGCAACAAACATTTTCTGAAGTGGTCTTCAGACACTGCTTCATTACTGAAGAGGTGAAAGCTTTCATGTTGAGCCTTTACAAATGAGGTGATTTAGGTCAATGTTCTGATGACAGTGCCTGGAGATTTGGTTTAATCTGTCAACAGTTCTGGGCAAGTTACTGGTAACTTTTAATAGGCAAAATTGTCTGTATCATGATTTAAAAGACAGTGGTTATATGTCACAGAAAGGAATACAGATCATATCTTACTGTGTTTCAAGGATATTCTGCCAAGAATAATTTTATACCTGGATTTTCTCTAAGTGGAAGACCCTTTTCTTGAGTTGTATGTAGAGCTTTAGGTAAAGATTTTCTTGTACTTTTTATATTTCCTAAACCAAAGATGGATTAAACTTCTGGAGATATATAAGTCTTTAAACACTTTTTTTTTAAATTGAAAATTTTATATTGCTTGGCTAATTTATAGTACTGGTGCTAGAGGAAGATTATGGTTGATTTTTCAGAAATACTTTACTTGTAAATGTGCTTTCAGTGAAAGGAAATCAGGAGTCTGCTGTCAGTTTCCATGAGCAAAGGGCTGCACAAATATTGAGTCCATCTGTAAATATCATCACCTCAGGAACTGAAGGATCAGACTTCTCTGTGTTTGTCTTTTTTTGTTTTCCCAGCGCTTACCTCTGTCAGAAGAAGAACTGGCTGCAGCCCAGCGGTTGAACTTGCAAATCGGGAAAGAAATGGAATTTTCAGTGGAAAAGGTAATTAGGGCATGGAATGTCAGTACTCCAGAAACATTTAATCCTGAGTGTAGCCCAGATGAATGCAGAAGGGGCTGATTTTGTGATTTGATACCTCTTAAACAAATGGAATTTTTCATAAATGGGATTAAGTTCCTTAATAAACCTTTTCATTTTTATTCTATACAGATTAAGCTTTTTTAATTGTTCCAATTAGGTGGTCCACAAAGCAGAAATTAGCTTTGATGGAAGACTTTGTTCCTGTTATTTTTTAATTGGGATATGTTTATGTTTCTTGTCAGGGTTGCAGTTGGTTGCTCTTGTTGATCTTCTTGATTAAGAAGCATTTGGGTGGGAGTGAGGGATGTCATTAGTTCAAAGCAATGTGGGGAGAAATTTAATTTCCTGTGAAATATTAAATTTTGGGATATGAGTAACAACCTATTCTAACTGCAATGCAGTGGAACTTAGATCTAAATTAATATTTGTTAAAAACTCAGATATTCTCCCATAGCTCAATATGTAATTATCCAATATAATTATCTGCAAATATTTGCTCTGGGTCTCATATCAAAAATATTAAAGAAGGTTAATGGAGGGTGAGTGTTTCTCTGATTGACCTTTTTGTTTTCTACTGCTCCTCACTTCCCACTGTCACAGGAGACCTCACTTTGTGCCTTTTTTGCCACAGTTGGTTTGCATGGAACCTGTCCAGTTCCTGCAACTTCATTCACCCTTTGTTTGCAAATACCTGCTCCTCTTCTGAGAAATGCTCTCAGTTTATGTCCAGTACTAATTTTAAATCATGTGCAGTGCTTTCAGATCCATGCTGGGAGGCTGGAGAGGCTCATCTGACTTGCACATAAATCTTGCTGTATCCATTTTAAATTTAATTTTATTTTGAACTGTGTTTAATCCTTAAGATTTTGCTGTTGACTTCAGTGGCTGTGAGATATCCAGTGGTAAAATGTAATTAATGTAAATTTCATGCAGAAATTAAAGTGTAAAAAATTATTTCTAGGCAAAACACTAACAAAATACTGACATTATTGTTTATTTTTAGCCATCCTGCCCAGGATCTACAGTCTCTGGCTCAGCTGAAGGTAAGTGCTAAAAAAATAAACTTCTCACTGTTTTCTTCTCCCAGAGGCTTTGATAGGCAGTAACTCCACTGTTTTCATTCACAAGCACCAGTATCTACTTCTTTTATGGGAATAATTGAGACTTCACTAGAAGGACCTGCCCCATTACAGTTACATTCCAGGAATAGTTGCCATGTTTCTGGGATTTTTTTCCTTTCTTTCAATGGGATTGAAGTGGAAAACTGTTGTGTTTTTGGTCTGGAAGAAATGGTGTACTAATCTTACCTTGGAAATGGCTCTTTTGAAATCCATTTATCCCTGTTTATAGAAAGGAATTTTCACAGTTGGTTTTGGTTTGTTTTTTAAAAACCAAAGCTGACTGGTCATTGACAGACCAAATGTGTCAATCCTCATCAGATCTCAAATTAAATGATTTTTTACTGATTCTCCAGGTCCAGTGATTGTTTTTTCTCTCCTTTTTCTTGATGGAAAATCTTCCTTCAGTCCCACCTAGGGGTGTTATTGAACACTAATGGAAGTACTTACTATCTTTGACCCAATTTCTGAAGAAACAAGTATTTTCCATTTCCTTTTTTTTTTAACAAATACCTTGTGTTTCAAATTTTTTTAGAGCCCCATTTCACACCATTGACTGAAAAAGCATTTATGAGTGTGCCCAGGAGCATCAGAAGCACTGTGAAATTAGCAGACTTGAACTATTTGTACAAGGAGTTATTTAACCACTTCATTGTACAGAACAACAGGTAAGGCTCAAAGCCATTCAAGAGTTTTATAAACTGTAAAGAATTAAACCTTTTCAAATTAAATAAAACCAGCTAGTTAAATATTCACTGCCATATTGTAACTTCAAAAAGTCCTGACACTAAACCATGACCCCCAGATGCTGCCCTCCCCTCACCAACCCCTCCTGAGCCTTCTCTGGGGTGAGTGCTGGGAATTTCTTACAGGCTGATGTTACAAAAAAATAAAGTTTCTAACTCAGGAATTCTGTCTTTTTAACACTAAGATTAACTGTGATTTGAAGTAGTATAGAAAAGTTGGTGGTAATCTGAATAAGTTTGAGATTTACAGAGCATTCACAAAAATCACTGATTTAACAGCATGTGCTTTTTAGCCATTTTCTGCTAGACCTGATGTTTGATCCCTGTTTTAGTAAATTGTTTTTGTCTTCCAGAGCAGCACTGAGTATTTCACAGATGAACAAGATGAATATGAAAGCCACTGACTCAAGAATTCAGATCCTGAAAGAACTCGGGATCGTGGAAATCAACAAACAAGGAAATGTTAAATTAGCTGTGTAATGAAAGCTCATCTGACACAGAAGCATCTTTGTCACAGCTCCTGGGTTATTAAGGAACAGGAGTTCCAAGTCCACTATAGGGAAGTTGTTCATATTTCTGCATAAACATTCTGTTGATAATACATGAAATTGGAGAGTTCAAAAACACTGAGGTTGGAACTTTACCTTGGATGTTCTAAGGATTATGGGGTTTTTTTAAGGAATGTTGTGTGCCATGTAACACTTCCATTTCCTTGCTGCATTCCTGAGGGGGTTTTAAAGGCAAATAATCCAAGCCTCTTAATTGTACTTGCATTCCTGAATAAAGATTTATTCTACTTTTGTTACTGTGCCTCCTGAGCCTGCTCCCTGCCCCACCCCTGAGCCTGCTCCCTGACCTGATTCATTTTCCTTTGATGTGAATTCCCTTGGGTTTTTTATGGTGGATTCAGGGTCAGAAGGGATTTTTGGGCACTGTCCACTCCAAGCCCATGGACTACAGCTCAGGGCAGAGTCTGAAAATCCCCAAGGATGGAGAAGTTACAACCTCTGTTATGCTGTTTGACCACCCTAACAGTGAAAAACACAAGATTCTTTTCTTATGTACAATATTTCTGAATTATACATCCTATATATGTTGTATACTTTTTAATATTTATACTGTTATATTTTGGTCTCATTTGAGAGAGTAAGATACCTGAATTTTTATTAAGTTGTGGTTTCTTTGTGAAAAATGATGTCTGTCAAAGGAAAGAAATTTAAATTAGTGCTTTTAGGGAGGGAAAGGCTGATTTCTGAAGTCATCCGTGAACTGCTTTAGGGTTTGATGGAGACAGGCTGAGCATTGAAGAGGAAAGGACAGGAATAACTTGATTTTATGGTGTCTACTGCCAAGTGTGCCCTTTTACCTAGGAGTAACTAATTAGTTCCAAGCAATTAATCAGTTTCATAATCTGATTTAGTAGTTTATGTCATATTGATCTTCTGTTAGAGGACTCGATCCTTGCTGTGCCACTACCATCAGCAGCATTAAATATTTATTGGTGAACGCTGGCTATAATAACTAAAGCTAGCTGTCAGCGGGGTGCGGAAACTCATCCCCGCTCCTGGAACCACGCCGGTAAGGAAGAATAAAGAAAAATAATAAAGAAAAAAACCGAAAAGTAAAGAAAAATAGAGAAAAATCCGAGTGCCGAAAGCTCTCTCCGGCGACTCCCCTCAAGCGCTGCCGCTCCTCCC
>NC_031787.1:6962963-7044634 GCF_001522545.3 Parus major | reverse complement strand
AGGGGCGGGGAAAAGGCCGAGCGGTACCGAACGGTGGCGGCCCTGGCGCTGGGAACAGCCTGCGGCGCTGCGGGGCTTGGCTCGGGTGGGCAGGCAGGCAGCAGGTGGGGAGGGGGTAGGAAATGAGCTGGCGGAGCGCCGCAGGTGCCAGTTCCGGAGGTGGATGGATCCGGGGATTGGATGGATGGAGACCTGGCACACACGGAACTCGCCTTGGCACTGTGAAGGGGCAGAAGTGGCTGTGACCCGGCAGCTCAAACACCTGCCGGGGGCTGTGTCACAGCCAGGCTGGGGAACAAGGTAGAAGACCGGCTGCAATTGTCTGCGGTTATCATAAACGCATATGGTGCGTTTCAATGGCTTGCAACCGTTAAAGAAGACGTTAATGTGTGGGAGATACTGTGGTATCCATCAATTGAAGATATCTTGCTTTTGTGCTGATTCACAATCTTAATGCTGTGGGCAAAAAATTTATTCCACCCGAAGGACCTTGTGAAGTTCCATAGTTGTAACGAGAAATATAACTCCTGTATGATACAGGATGTAAAACTTCCTTATCAGTTAAAAATTATCAATATGGAAAGCAAATACTGCTTTCAAAATACCTTTCTCGTTTGGGGAATGTTTTTATCACTCGAGGTTGATTAAATGGGGTGGGGGAAAGTGTGGAAATAGTGGAGCTAGTGCTAATGGGAGACCTTAAAAGAATATAAGTCTTATAAAAGTCAGAAAAATACCCATTTCAATTCAGCACCTCTTACACATACGTGCACTTACCATGATTTAGAAATAATTTAGTGGCAGTCCACTCCCTGCAGGTACAACACCATTTCTTCTGGCAACTGCTCAATCCCTTGTGAACACACACAGGAGTATCTTGGCTACAGAAAGGCCTGCTCCAAAAGAGATAAGACAAACAGAAACTATTCCTTGAAGAAAGAGAATAGTGATATAACATGGGTCCTGGTGCAGCGTAGGAGAAGCTGAGGGGGAGACTTGTGATGTCCGGGTTGTATCTCCCTCAGAGGTGTGTTTGGAACAGGACTGAACCCTGGCACAGTGCCTGGAAAACAAGTGCAGCTCTGATGTGTCTGAAGCATGTTTAACAATAGTGCTAATCCCCCTTTGCAGAGCATTGCCGAGGTGTTCCGATGTTTTATTTGTATGGAGAAGCTGCGGGATGCCCGCCTGTGCCCTCACTGCTCCAAGCTCTGCTGTTTCAGCTGTATCCGGGTGAGTTTGCTTGCTTTAGTCTATTCTTTCAGAGGTTTGAACTGAAAACTGACTGAGCTTATGAAAACATTCTTTTTTCTGGAGTTCGAAGGATTCCTTTTTTTTCCTTCCCTTCCTTAGTTTCCCTTTCAGAACCTTTTATAACGCCCCTGAGGAAGAAGTAGGCAAGCTGTGCGTTGCCTTCAGTGGTGCTAATTATAGGCACCATCTGGAATAATTGCTTTAAGGAAGAGACACACAATGATCCCTTCTTTAGCTTCTCCTGAGAGTTGGTGATGCCTGTATAGAAGAGAAAAGTTGGGACAGAAATCAAATGCTGACTTTGCATCTGGGAAGGTCACGGCATCACCTCCTGAGGTGTTTTATAATGCTTGTCAGGCTGGTGTGGTGTGATCAGGTGGGGCTAAATCTTTCTCAGGGGAGTCTGAGGCAGCACCTGAATCCTCATTCCTTTGTTGAGGCAATGGTTCCCAGCGTATCATACTCCAGTTCCAAATCCAGATGCTGTTTTGTGCTGCTTTAGCAGCAAAAGGTTCAGCTGAGGTTTCCAGACCTCCCGTAGTATTTCCAGAAATTGGAACAGACATTCATCCTTCGCTCTGGAAGCTCTGACAAGAGCTGTAGGTGAAGGATTCGTGCTGCATATTAAGGATTTTAGATGACATATTGTTGCTGGGTGGTGAGAGATTATTCATGAGACTCTTTAAATGTAGTAGAGAGCTGACAAATATAAACCCATCAACTGCTGAGCTTTTACACTTGTGAGTTGTAGTGGGCAGGTGAAGTTCTTTGCTCAGCTGTTTGTCCCTGGAGCTTTCTGGAAGAGAAACACTCACAGGGTCCTTGTGGATTTGATCATTGAACTTCAGGTATTTAATTTGTCTAAAAATAACCCAAGAGGAAGAAATAAATTACCTTGAAGACTAATTAGAAGATGCTTGTGGTGTCTTTTTCTTTCCTTTATTGAAACATGTTCTTTAGTCTAAGACTCTGGGAATCTGCCAGGTGGGTGGTTTCTAATGCAATATTTGGTACCTCAGAATTCTCTGTATAATTTTAACTGAAGCATCTCTGACATCTAAAGACAAGTGGTTGCTTCTTACTAAGACACAAATAGCAGCTTCTTCTGTGACTAAGTGGTTGAACAATTAAATTGAAAATTTGTTTAAAAAGGAAAAAAATACAGAAAAGCTGTAATAAAAATAAGTAACTCCTAATTAATGATAGAATGTATTTGCCTGCAGTTCTTTCCTTCCAGTCTGTTTAAAGAGGTTTTTTCCTTTTTCCATCACAGCGTTGGCTGACTGAACAAAGAGCTCAGTGCCCTCATTGTAGGTAAGGTATTTTTAATATCAGGAATTTAGTACATTGTCCTGTCGTGATCAATCTCTTTTTCAGTGCAGGTTGCACTAAATTTATAAGCTTGATTTTTTTTTTTGAGACCTGCCTGCTGTTTCTATAAAAATTGGCCCTGGTATAATACTTATTCTCAAATGTAGTCTAGGCAGGATCTTTGTTCTTCCCACGTAGCACTGCTGTGCACATAGATGGTGTAATAGGAGTAACTGAGGAATTCCTCTTTATATTCTTCTCTCAAAAGTCACAGCCCAGGAGCTTCAGTTTTCATGGTGAAAGCGTCCATTTTTTATGCCTGTAATTCATGTGATGTGCCTGTGCAGCCATTCTGTGTTCAGTTCCCACCTCTTCCCAAATGATCAAAATGACTCAATTTTTTTTTTTTCTCTTGGAATAACTAGTCCACTTTCTGCTCTTTTTTATCTATGACTCTTCTGGTAATGTAGAATTGAACTGAACTCACTGCAGGGCTTCTTCTTTAGCTCCTGGAGCCAAATTCCTGCTCTAACTGTGCCATCCTTCTTGCAGAGCTCCCCTGCAGCTCCGAGAGCTTGTCAACTGTCGCTGGGCAGAGGAGGTCACACAGCAGCTGGACACACTTCAGCTCTGCAGCCTCACAAAGCATGAAGAGAATGAAAAGGACAAGTAAATGGAGTGCTCTTTGTATCAAGTGTTCTGTGGTTTGGATTATAGGAGCTAATTTTAGTAATGTACTCTCTGTATCTGTGAAGTGCTTCTGGAGAGAATACTAAAAGCAGCATTTATCTTACAAAAGGTTTTTACTGTATGTAATTATTCTTGAAAAAGATGTTTTGTGCTTTAGTTGCAGGATTGTGTAGCAAAACAAGTGAAAATGCTAAACTGAGTTTGTAGAAAATTCATAGCAATTTTCTGTGGGTGATATGTGTATTTTTTGGTTTAAGGTGTGAAAACCATCATGAGAAGCTCAGTGTTTTCTGCTGGACCTGCAAGAAGTGTATCTGCCACCAGTGTGCACTTTGGGGAGGAATGGTAAGAGAGACTTGCTGGAATGCACACGATGTGAGGGACTTCAAACTTTGTGTTTGACAGTGGTTTTGAAGAACTAGAAATGCTGTGAAACTGCTGGGGCTGTTGGATTGCCATGCAAATATTGCACTTTTTAGGTGTATTTATTATTTAGTAACACTGCTTGTGAAACACAATACTTTCTGTTCATAATTAGAGAAGGAAATTGAATTTTTGCCAGAAGCAGGTCAGAATTACATTCCTTGTTATAACCTTCATGATGTTTTGGACAAATTCTGTGTGGTGGGGAGAGCTTTGTGGGCAAAGGAAGAAGCCTTGTTTAGAAAATGTGGATAACACTTGTTGTCTAATTATCCTGGCCTCTAATCCCCAAAGCTATTAAATTTGTCAATGTTTATCCATCCAGTCAGGTATTTCAAGGAGAAACAGCTGTTGCTGTTTGGAATGTAAGTGGTTAACAGTGTGCTGCCTTTGTTTGGGAAGGTGTTTTAATAATAATGATAAAAATAAACCTTCTATCAATATTTGATTTGGTAAAAGATTGCACAATGAATGAAGCAGTTTATTTTTGGAGGACTCTTGAGACTCCAAATAACTCCTGACAGGAAGCTTTGATGGAATGAGAGCCAAACTCATGACTTCTTACAAAGGGAAGTGAAAGACTGACTTCCTACATACAATCTGCTTTGGAACTTTTCCAGAATGAGTGATACACTCGTAGGCTTTCTTCCCTTCTCTTTCAGGAATTTAATAGGAGTGGAATAAAGTGGAAAAGAGATGCTCTGTTATTCACCTCCTCCTCCTCCTCCCCCTTTCTCTCTTTGAACAGCATGGAGGACATACTTTTAAACCACTGGCAGAAATCTACGAGCAGCACGTCACAAAAGTAAATGAAGAAGTGGGAAAGCTGAGGAGAAGACTCATGGAATTGATCAGTTTGGTGCAGGAAGTGGTAAGAAAGTTTTCCCTGTAGTATTCCAGTGGCAAAGGATAAAGTAAAGTGGGAAGTGGAAGTAGTACCTGTTGGAAGGTGGTGAGATTATCCCATAGAGAGACTTTTTTGTTTTTTCATTTGACTCTTTTTATACAATGAGGAAAGATCAAAATATTCTCAATTCTGGTTTAGAATAAATTTAGGTAACGGAACTTTTCTTTTGGAGTGTGCTGTTTAAAAGCTGGAGTTGAACACTTCTTGGAAAGATACATTTTTGTCAGCACTTAAAGTGCATTCTGTCATGCTAAAAAAGTACAAAAATGCTTTATTCTAGCAGCTTATTTTCCTTTTATTAGGATAATAAACTGTAAATGTATTTGAGGCTGCAGGATGAGCAGCTCACCAGTTGGAGATTTGTGTGTGCATCACCTTTTTCTTCCCTGTGGGGTAAACAGGTCAAAAATCCAAATATTGACATGTTCAGCTTGGGCAGTTTCAGTGGGAAGTCCAGCAATTTGGTGCAGTTTCTTGTATCCCAGGAAGGATTACTTTTGTTTGCTGTTACATTTATGATGTGTACTCTTTGTGCACATAAAATTAGGAATTTTTGGGGTGAGTTTCTGTATGATTTTTGCCCGTTGTTCAGATGCTTTTTGCCACATGCACTGATAGATTTGCTCTTCTCCAGCCCAGATGTGACTTTTATAAACACAAGTGTGGTGATAAAATGCTGACAGTTTGTGGCCTTCCCCTGCCAGGGAGAAGGATGCTGGTTTTATCTATTACCACAAAACTTTTCTGGTTTTATCATGTTTTTCTTATTACCACAAAGAACTTTTCTGTGCTGAAATTGCAGAAGAGAAACTGGCAGCTGCATTTAAAGGTCTGCTACTAAAGAATCTCCACATGACAAATCCCTGTGTGGTCAGCTCAGCTTCCCAGTTAAATTTTGGGCACTCTGAGGGATCCAGTGAAATTCCCGCTACTCCAGGAATTCAGCTCATCAAAAACAGCGCTGCTATTTTCCCTCTCAGGGGATTTAGGGACACTTGAGCCTTTCTGGGATGTGAGAGAATGGAGCTAAGGTGTGGCTGAGTGGGAAATGCAGCTGTGTGAAGGTTTTTGTCCCTGTTTCTTTTCCATGCAGGAGCGGAACGTGGAGGCCGTGCGCAGCGCCAAGGACGAGCGCGTGCGGGAGATCCGCAACGCCGTGGAGATGATGATCGCCCGCCTGGACACCCAGCTCAAGAACAAGCTCATCACTCTGATGGGTGGGTACTGGCCTCCCTGAGGAGGAGCAGCAATTTATTAACAATGTGTAAATCCACTGAGGAACGCTGTTTCCCTGGGAGCCTGACTCCTTCCATACTGTAGCATTAAGCAAGTTCACTGCCAGCAGAAAACTTCCACCCGCAGCAAAGCTTTTGGTTAATGATGTACTTACTATGATAAGTTTTAAATTTGACATAACCTGATTGTATTCTGTTAAAAACTCCTATATAATAACTTGGAAAACCTGAAAATTCCCATCTAGCTGGAAGTTATTTAGCACCTTTCAACTAAAGTGCTTTTACTTCATCATTTATGTTGGTCAAGAAGTGCATCTTTCTAATTTGGAAAGTTTGAAAATACATCTGTGTAATAGTTACTTCTTCTAGTGTAATTTTAATATGAGAGGGGCTTGTCTAGATAAGAGTCAAACCTGCTTTGTTCTTGTCCAAAAAAGCACCCCAAAACAAAAAACCTGCCATTTCTGGGACACAGTGTTTTGTTACTTAACCTCAAATAAGTTCTTCAGTACAGCTCTAATTAAAAATGTAGACTTGCTTTTCAAATACTTTCTCAATCAACCTTGGTACATTTAGAAATCTTTTACCTTAGTATGTTCTGGGGCAGCTTCCAAGTGGAAACAAAAAAAAAAAGAAAATACACTTTCTTAAGAAACAGTGAGTATGTGTTTTTGGGGTATTTTAACATCTTTTCTTTAAACAGGTCAAAAGACATCACTTACTCAAGAAACCGAACTTCTGGAAACCCTGCTTCAAGAAGTAGAACATCAGGTAATTATGAAAAGAGATTAAATGTTGTGTAGATAGGCCAGCTGAGGAGGGATCTTTCTTTCTGTTTTATTTTAAAAATATTAATTGATGGATATTTCTGGAGGATATATTTTCATTGACGTAGCCTTAGGTTGCACAATTTCATCTTAAAAATAAATGTGTCTTCTAGAAGTACTCAAAGGTGTTGTGTTGCTTGAAAAATTGCTACAGGGATTAGTGGCAATATACAAAATGACCCAGGTCTATATAAGTTAGTTTAATCTAAGGGAAACACGTAGTGGCTGTTGTAGTTTCCATTGTGGAATTCCAGAAAACAAAATAACCCACACCTCCAAGCTCCATTTTGACATTGTATTGTGGATAAGCTTTCTGAAGCTGTGACAAACATGCAGTTCTGTTGTTCAAAAGCAAAAGTGGATAAAATCTCTGATTTTTACTGAGCTAAGGATTTTTTTTCCTTCTTTTTTCCCCACATAGTTACGGTCCTGCAGCAAGAGTGAGCTGATATCCAAAAGTTCAGAGATCCTGATGATGTTCCAGCAGGTCCATCGGAAGCCCATGGCCTCGTTTGTCACCACTCCTGTCCCCCCAGACTTCACAAGGTGAGTATTGCATTTCTGTTCTGTTTGTTCAATGTTTAAAAACATGTATAAAGTACCTGAGAGGAGAGTTTTCTCTTAACTTACTCCTTGTAGTAACCTGTGCTGCAAGTAGGCTTTTCTGTCCCAGCAGGGCTTATTTTGTAGTCCCTGCTGGGGAGTCAGGACAGTGGGTTCCAGCTCACAGTTTTTTCTTCTCTTTTACACATAGTTTACTGATTTGTCCTTTTATCTCTTATTATTGGGTCATTCAGTATATAATTGCCAGGCTCTCATGAGATGCCTCTGCAGGTCACCTTAATTCAGAATATACAGCCAAAATCACTTCATAGCACAATTCTTCATCAGGAGAATGCTGTTGGTGCTGGGTTCTGAGAGAGCCTGTGCTGAAAAAATGTCTCCAAAAAATAGAAAGTCAGAGAAGTCTCAAGAATTCCTCAGCAAAAATTGGTTTGGCTGTGTCCTGCTTTAACTCTAAATGTTTGTTTATCAATGGCACCAAGGTATTGCCTCCTAAGGAGGCTTATAAATGGAATTATACTGGAGTAACCCAGTGTAGTCCTGGTCAATTTCAGTGGCTCCAGTGACCTAAATCATCTAAAATTCTTCTACAGATTGCAAAAGTTGGGGTTTTTAATGGCATGTTAATCAAGTGTAATGTATTTATTCTTTTCCCCCACAGTGAATTGGTTCCAGCCTATGACTCAACTACATTTGTCTTGGAAAACTTCAGGTAAGAATATCTTAAATTACTGTGAATATTGGCACCATCCTTCTGTTCCTTCTGTACATGAGAAGTGTTATTTAAAATACAGAACAATCTCTACAGAAAACTGAGATGTGGACTAAACTATGGGAATTCCATTAAAAATCTCTTATTTACTGGGTGAACAATTATTTTCCATTATAAAGACAATTCTCTGTGCAGCTCATGGTTCCATGAGAGTTTTGCTTTGTCCCAGGACCAAATATTTTCTTCCTCTCTCACCAGCACCTTGCGCCAGCGAGCAGATCCTGTGTACAGCCCTCCCCTGCAGGTGTCAGGACTGTGCTGGAGATTAAAAGTTTACCCGGTGAGTTATGTCTTCAAGTGGAGCTGTTATCCCATCTCAGCTCATTCCCAGGCTTTCAAGTGAGGAATCATCAGTGTGCCTCATGCTGTATATGAAAAGCTGTAGGAAAAGAACGTTATAATGAGTTGATCACCAATCATTGGAGAATTCCCTCTGCCTCCAGATCTCCAGTGAGAACGTGCTCAGTATGGTTTGGTTAATTTAAAAGCAATTAAAGATGGGTCCTACTAATATGGCAGAGAAACTTTGATGGATATTTTAATGTCTCAGGGATTTTTGCATATGTTCCTTACAGAACTGAGATACAGAGTGATTTACTCTGTTTGAGTCATACTGGGGAAGGTGGGAGGAGGACCAAGCTTTTGTTGTTGACTCTACATCCAGCTCTCAAACAGGACATTAAAATGAGTATTTTGCTATGTCCCTTGAGTGGGCTGAATATTCCAGTTTCTGAGGCTTTGTCCATGTTGGAATGTTGACCCCCAAGCTGGGATCTTTTCCACATTCCCTGCTCTGGTCAGTGCTGCTCCTGCAGCTGTGTGAGAAGGAGGAGTTTGATGGTGGAGCACCAGCTCTGTCTTAGTGATTTTTGTGGCATCCTTGGAGAATAGGCTCCATAAGTTAAGCCCATGGGTGCCCAGAGCTGTATTTTATTGCAGTGCAGAAATGGAACTATGTGGATGTTTCCAGGGTATTGTAAATTCAGGGTTAGCTACCTGAGCTGTGCTTTCAGAAGGCATTAAAATTTATTTTTTCAATGGTAAGTTGAAATGTTTCTTCAAGCTGGAGGATTCAAGTTGAGCCATTCTTCATCCTTGATTCAGGTGAGTGTGATGGAGGTTTTGCTGTATTTTTTTTTGACTTCTGGTGACTCTAATATTGTTTCTCAGTTAACTGCCCTAACTTTTCATGTTGCATGGGATTTTTTTTTCTGAACAAATTATTACTCTTTTCTCAAAAATTAAGTAGCTTTGAAATGTGACTGTATGTAAAATATTTCAGAACTAATGTTTAACCTAAAATAATGTTTTTCTGATACAGTGTTTGGCTGTTCAGACTTCCACTTAATCAAATACCTAAAGTGTTAATAGAGTAATTAAAGCTTTGTCTTGAGATTTATATCTGAGATACCAATACTACACTGTGAATGTGCTTCTTGTTGATTCATGTTACAGTAGGAGGTCACTGCAGACTAAAAATCACAACTGTAACATCCAAAGTAGATTCCTTCTGCAAATCCAATGTTGATTGAAGCTGTTTTCTAAACTTTTCTAAGTCTTCTGTATCAAATGGTTTTGGTTTTTTAAAATTTTCCTGTTTTTTTTCCCTTTCTATTTTTAATCAATTTCTCAATTTTATTTCAAGGATGGAAATGGAGTAGTTCGGGGCTACTACCTGTCAGTGTTCCTGGAGCTGTCTGCTGGATTGCCAGAGACATCCAAGTAAGCAAAGCTGCAGTAAGAACAGATGTTGGGGTTTTTCTATCAAGCAATTCAAAGCCCTTTGAAAAAGAATGGTGAGATTTTTGTTGTCCATTGAGCTTTGAATCAGGTACAGAGATAATATTTTAAAGTTGCTACTCAGTGGCTTTCTTGAGATAAAAAGGAAGCTGTGGTAGCTGTCTTTGTGGTAGTTCAGCCCTGGAGTTCACTCTACTCCCTATTCCTGCTCTCTTTAATTTTTCACTATTTGTTTAAGTGTTCAGTAAAATTTTAAGCCTGGCTCAGCCATTCACTTGGGTGGGGAAGTGCAGCTCATAAACCTGACCCATTCAGAAATTCTGACATCTTTTGGTCCAAATCCCTGTGACTTTTCCCTGGCCAGGTATGAATACCGTGTAGAAATGGTTCACCAGTCCACCAATGATCCCACCAAAAACATCATCCGGGAATTTGCCTCTGATTTTGAAGTTGGGGAGTGTTGGGGGTACAACCGATTCTTCCGCCTGGACCTGCTGGCCAACGAGGGCTACCTGAACCGGCAGAACGACACCGTCATCCTCAGGTGGGGCTTCCTGCTCTCCTTTCCAAGGATCATCACAAATCTACTGCTGAAATAGGAATAATTAACCAGTTGAATTTAAAATATTGGTGAGGTGTTTTGTTCTAAATGGGTTTCACCCTCAGCAGCTTTAAAGGAGGAGATGTGCCAAAGGGAGTTGTGGAATATTTTCAGTCTATGATTCTTTGAGGAGTGGCTGCTCCTGGCATTAAGAAGGGTTAGAGACCTGTAGCTACCAGAATCAAAGGAAAAAGGTGCTTTCTTCCCATCTTTAAAAACAGTTGTAGTGAGCATTGGAGAACTTTGGGAACCATGAGTCCACCCTACAGAGCTCACTGTGGCCAGTCAGGGTGTTCAGAACACCCGAGTCCACAAGGACCTGTTGGCTGTTAAGTTTATTTCGCCACTGGATTTCAGATTTTAAGGTTTTTCTTCAGGGCTTTTTGGATGAAGGGGAGGGACATTTAACAACAAACCTTAAACCAAATAAACTCCCTCAAAAAGCTTCTTTTCAAACATTCCTTTGAAGGTTCCAAGTGCGCTCACCAACCTTCTTCCAGAAGTGCCGGGATCAGCACTGGTACATTGCTCAACTGGAAGCTGCTCAGACAAGTTACATCCAGCAGATAAATAACCTGAAAGAAGTAAGTGGGATGTTTGTGAATGTAAAATTACCTGTTAGAGTGTATCTGCAAATCAACAAAGGTGCTTGGTTTGGTGCTGCTGCTCCATTGTTGTCTTGTCTGTTATTTTTGTCATCTTTTAGAGGCTCGCGATTGAACTGTCCAGGACTCAGAAATCCCGAGGGGTTTCCCCTCCAGACACTCACCTCAGTCCCCAGAATGATGAGGGCTCAGAGACAAGAGCAAAGAAACCTGGACAAAGCATCGAAGCACTGCTTGAGAATTTCACTGCTCCAGGATTAGCACGGGAGAACAAGGAGGAGGAGGAAGAGAAGACCCAGCAGGAAGACTTTAATGTAGGAATTCTCTGTTTCCTGCCTCTGTTTATGTGTAACTTTCTTTGATAAGGCAGCAATAGAAACAGGGGAACTTGAGAATTGTAAATGAGGTTTATTATCCTTGCTATGGAAATAGGGGATGACACACTTGAGAGCTGTGAGTGAGAGACGACTCCAGAGAGATGTTCCAGAACTGAGCTAAAAGATTCCACCACAAAAAGTCTCCAAGTTGCAGCTGAAAAATATGACTTGTGTTTGTTCCCAGCCTTTAATGTGCTTTGAAAGCCTCCTCACTGCAGTGTGATAGTGACACTGGGGACAGAGGGTGTCTGTTCATAGCTTTTGGGGATGCATCAAGGTGCTACTGAATGTTTCTATATCAAAAACCTCCTGTTTTTCCTGCAGCACGAGCTCTCAGATGGTGACCTGGATATTGATCTTGCTGGAGAAGATGAGGTGAACCACCTCGATGGCAGCAGCTCTTCAGCAAGTTCAACAGCAACCAGTAACACTGAAGAAAATGACATTGATGAAGAAACTATGTAAGTAACTAAAAATGCCTTTCAGATCATCCTGTACCCAGGGTAATCACCCTAATTCCAGTGGAAACTGAGTAATTTGCTGGGGTGTGTGGGATTCCAGTGTGATTTGAGAGGTGGTTCCTATACTGGGAACAACACGAACTCATGGAGTTAGTGCTAAACATTGAATTTTTGGTCAGCTAATTAGTGTCTTTCTGATCTCTTTATTTACGTTAGTGCTGCATTCTGTCTTTGACAAGTGATAATCTGTGAAGGTTCTTTCCCAAAACACTATTAAGGAATCTGTCTCAGCGCTGTAACAGAGTAGAGGTCTGCTCCTGGGAAGTGTTGTAGTAGTAGGAGAGTGATGATGAGGACAGGTACCTAAATTAGGAAATTCAAGACTGAGCAGAGCTGATGTCAAATCCTGAAATCTTAATTAAAACGTGAGAATGTGCTGCTACACTTAAAAACACAGGAGTTTGCAGCATCACATTTTGCAGTCTAGATACATATGGCACTTTTGGCCTCTTGGTTAACGAGACAGTAATTTAATTACCACACTTTGTTCAGTTTGAGTAGGTTAGAATGCAGGAAATACAATTTACAGCACTTTATGCTGTGTTTTGAGGTTTGTGCCACAACATTTAACAAGACCTCAGGAAAGCTAACAGTTGTATTCTCCTTTTCCCACCCTGATCATCCCTGAAGGTCTGGAGAGAATGATGTGGAATACAGCAGTACTATGGAGCTGGAAGATGGAGATCTGATGGAGGATGCAGCAGCTGCTGCTACTCCTGGAGCATCAGGTATGAAAAACAACACCAGAATTCCAATAAAAGCAAAACTCTGCTGGATTCCTTCCCCTGCTCCTCTTGGAAGCAATGCCAAGCTGCGTGTTCTGCAGGCAGTTCTATTTTGGGAACTGCTGCATCATGTGGTTTGTACTGATTATTGCAGTGTAGCAGAAACACTTCATTGGTTCAATAAAAAAAAAAAAAAAGAGGGGGAATCATCCAAATGTGCTGGTTTAAAAATGATGTCAAAGTTTGGAGGGCAGCTTTGTGCCTCTGAAATTCCTTGTGTTCCAATCAATAGGAGACCAACAAGGAATTTTTACTGATATCAGTGTGACCTCTGAGTGGGTAACACATTCACTTTGGGGTCTAGTGCACTTCAAAACCCAAAGAATGTGGAGGGAATGAAGTAAAGCATGCTCACAATACATTTAAATGCAAGACAGTAAGGTGTTGGGGGGTTTTTTGCAGCCTGGAGATATCACAGCCCAAATTAGCCACAAGATTCTGAAAGAAATACCTATATGGAACATAGAGATATATTATGGAATCTAAGTATATTTATTTAGGACAAAAATACCAGAAGTGGTATTTGTGCTGCTGTACAAGTCTGTTGGTTCTTGAAAGACAGAATTCCCTGTTTCAAAGTCTGGAGTTCAGGGAGGGACATGTTTGTCTCCTTACTCCTTTAGAGTAACTCTGATCTTTGTATTGTTTTGTTAACAAATCTGTTTATCAAGAGATTTTTTTATAAAAGGTATGAAGTGAAGCTCTTTCCCCTTTCCAGCTGATTTTATCTTACTCTTTAATCAGAAGCACATCTGATTACTTTCAGCATCCAAAAATCCACAAAATACCTTTGTCTCCTTAATTTTCATGGGATCAGTTCATTCCTAATCTACTTGTATAACTCTTTTTGTTTTCCCCAGGGGATTAAGCATCCCTGTGTCCCACACTCCCACCTTTGTGTCTCTCCTGCTCAGGTACCAGCCACAGCTACAGCAGTGCCAGTGGGAGAGCCTCGCGGCGGGGAGCCAGCACCCTGGGCTCCACAGCCAGCAGCAGTTTGCTGGATATAGATCCCCTCATTTTAATCCACTTGTTGGACCTAAAAGACAGAAATGGCATGGAAAACCTCTGGGGCCTTCAGCCACGTCCTCCTCCCTCTCTTCTGCAGAGCAGAGGTAAGTACACCATGTGTCTGATGGTTTCATTCCACCCAGAAATTCAGGGGGATGACTGAAAAGCCCCTTTTCTGGAGGGGCTGGCACTGGAAACCAACACAACACACAATTCTGTGCTGGGGCAGCAGCTCCACTGCTCCCTGCACACAGCTGGAGTGGCTGGGAGTACTTGCAGCATGGTGCAAACCAAAAAAACAAATCCTGGAATTTGAAGGCCATTAGAGCTAAAAAAATATGAGTGCTTGTAAGGACTGGGAAAGGGAGGGAAAAAAAAAATGGATCAAAATGTCAGGAGCCAAAAATAATGATGGTATTTGAATAACTGAGGAGTGTTTGTGGTTCAGTTGGGACCCTTGACCCGAAAATACCAATTAACTGCATGTGCAGCAGCAGCAGCTTTGGCACCCCTGGCTCTTCATGGAGGTTGCTTGTTCCTCTGGTAGTGAGAAATTAAATTTATTACTGAGGTTTGATTGAATTTTGTTATGATTGACACTTATTTGAGCTGCTGGCCAACAACCATTTGGTGACTTTCTAGAACAGAAGGAGAAATATAAATGTCCCTGTGCTACAAGTGATGCTTGGGTTTGCTGTGGCAGTGCCATTGGTGGCATTGAATTTAAAAGCTGGGTCAAACTCTTTGTTCCTTTGTCATTAGCTTTTTAAATGGAGTTACATAAACAGCCATGAATTTTCAGTGAATCTAATCCATATTTCCAAAAATGGAAGTCACTTCTAGAAGTAAAAAAAAAAAAAAAAAAAGGAACAGGAGACAAACTGTGAGTCCCAGTTCTGTTTTGCTTTTGGAAAAAGGCCTGGACAAAAGGAGCTGAGGAGAGGGCACTGCACTTTGTGCTGTGCCACTCAAGCAGGGTGAAGCTCTCCTGTTGTGCTGGGCTGTGTGAATCTTTAGCTACTGAACACACAGCCAAAATCACCTGTTCTTGGAGCTTCCCTTGGGATTTGACTGTTCCCAGTCAAATTGAACTTGGTCAGTGAAGACAAAGCTGCTGTTCCATTTGGAGTTTGCCAGACCTCATCTCCTGATGTGAAGGTTTCTAAGAGCCACTTGACTTTACAGTTTGGAACAGTTGAATTTGCAGAGAAACACAGAATTTATAACACCTCAGAGAGATCCAGGTTGATCTAATTCCAGCTGAGCAACACAGGCTTATTCAGGTATTGGCTGCTCAACCTGGTCTTCTGCTGTGAGGTACTTAAGGGAATTCCTTCTCCAGCTGCAGATTCCTTTTGTGTTCTCTGGTGGTCTGAGAATCTTCTACACAAAGTCACCAAGTTTTATAAAAGCAGGTTTGACATGAGCTGTCAGCCTGGCTGGCAAGGTGGTAGCTCAGGTGTCACCAGGATTCCTGCAGCAGTACTGGGAGCCTGGCTTTTCCCAGTGAGCAGGACTGGGGACCTTTTTCCATGACTGGGAGCAAAATCCCGCAGTCCCAGCAGCTTGGCAGTGCCTGCAGCCTCAGTGGGGTGCTGTGCTGGGACAGAATGTGTGTCCCTCACTTTTACAGCAGGACAAAAGGTACAATCCTTATGTATCCATATTTAGTTGAGAATGGTTTTCCTTACCTGCTGTGTTCTCTGCCTTTTCCTTTGGCAAAGCTTCATCCTATTCCCTGAAGGATCGAGACCAGCGGAGGCACCAGGCCATGTGGAGGGTGCCCCCAGACCTGAAGATGCTGAAAAGACTCAAAACCCAGATGGCAGAAGTTCGGAGCAAAATGTCTGATGTGAAGAACCAGCTGTCTGAAGTGAGGAGCAGCAATGCTGGCTCAGGGGAGGGACAGCCCAGCTTCTTCTCCATCGAGCAGGGGGCCCTGGCTGCCTGTGGCACTGACAGCTGCAGCAAACTGCAGGAAATAGGGATGGAGCTGCTGACCAAGTCTTCAGTCACCAGTTGTTATATAAGGAATTGTAAGTGCATGGAGAAGGGGGGATTTAATCACCCTTTTACAGGTGGTTCATGTCCCCAGGCAGTTCCTCATGCTTGGGTTCAGCTGGGAGGTCAGAAATGTAAACCTGCCCTGCCTTTGAGTTGCTGAAACTGATTTCAGCCCTTCTCTGTAAAACAAAAACTCCACAGGCACTGCCAAACCTGATGCAGTGCCAATGTCCTGAGGTTTAACCCAGTGTCAGGCTGGTCACTCCCTGGGCTGCTCTGCACCGGGCCCATCTGGGAACTCGAGCCTGTTGCAGGGAACAAATTCCAGCAGTCCAGACTTGCTGGAATCTGAAATGCAAGTAAGCCAGAATTTGTGTTTGTCTCATTTAAAATCTCATGCTGGCTGAAGGAATGTGTGTGAAGCTTTCTGGAGGAGGTTTCAGTGTAAGGAAGTGAACATGACCTGTGCAGCCCAGGCCTCTGACAGGAAGGTTTGGAAAGATTTTGTACAGAACTTGGAGTTAATGAACAATGAGAATAATGTGGAGCTTCACTCACAACAAGCATAAAGCCAGTGTGCAGCAGTGCTTTGACTGAACACTTGTCACATTTTTACACTTTCCTGCAGCTGCCAGTAAGAAAAGTGCCTCAGCCAAGCCCCTGCGCTCGGGAGCTGCCGGGAGCCTGTCCCTGAGGAGAGCCATGGACGGCGCGGACGGGAACCTGCGCCTGAAGGGGGACAGCCACTCTGCTGAGGGTACCTGGGCACCTGGGGGGGGATGGAATTGGCATCTCTCGTGCAAAAGCTTTTCAGTGAGTCCTTCATTTGGCAGCTGGAGTTTCCCTTAAATCTGCATGGATCCTTTCTCTGAGCCAATGAGTGTTACTGTACCTCTGGTAGCTGAGCTGGGAGGCAGCACCTCACGTTCCCTGAGCAGAACATGAATACATGTGTTGTGTTCTCAGCAAATACATCAGGAGTGAGCTTGACAGTAAAAATTCAGGATTAAACAGCACTGAGCCAGCTTTAAGTTGCGATTTGGCTTAGAGGGAACTTGAGGAAACTCCAGTAAGAATTTTTTGGTAGTGCTGCTCCCAAGTTGCACAATGCCCTTCCTGTAGTGCAAGCACAAGGAAACCCCTGACACAGAAATTGGTGTTTTGGTCCTCTCCAACATTCAGAGAAGGAGGGGAGGATCCCATGGATCTCACTTGTGCTCTCCCTGCTCAGGAGGCCTGGGGAGCTCCAAGCTGAGTGCTCGGCCCCACGCTCGGGCCCTGGCCGGCCCTGGGGCTGCTGAGGCGTTGCCAAAGCAGGAGGAGAGACCCTGTGAGGGATCAGACTCTGAGGTGGGAGCTTCTGGCTTGAATGGCTTGGCTGTTGTAGAGAAGAACAGAAAAGTTGGTGCTCTGGGGTAAGGGTTTCTTCATTTTTCCTCTTATCTCTTTCCCCCACCTTCCCTTGATCTACAAAAACCCCACAATCTCCTAAAACCAGGTGCTTATAGCGTGAAAGAGAAATTACTTTGAAGTTTACTTGGTTGCTGCTGTTCCCTCTGGACAGCAAATTTTGAGTTTATAACTAGGCTACAAGTTGTCCTTTTTATTTATTTATTTTTTTTTCCATTTTTCTCTTATTGTGATCAGCTCTGGCTGGAGTCTGACACTTGGAATTGAAAGGCAGCCCAGGTCTGCCTTCCTACTGTTCAATACAAATACCCTCAAACTGAATATGCAAAAATACCTTCTAACTGAAATGTAATCACTTTTGATTTCCTCATTTAAGGTGATGTTTTTCACTCTAGCTCAATTTTTCAGCTGTTTCATGATAGTTCTCTGTTGGCCACCTAAACAAAGGGCAATGGAGTTTTCAGGGTTTTTTTTCTAAATAAGTAGCGTCACCTTTTTTTGGAAAATACTGAAACTTTTCAAGGTTTTTTGATTGATTTAGAAATATTAAAATGTTAAAAAAAGCTGGAAGTTTAAGTGGGAATGCAGGAGACTTAAACAAGGAGTAAAACTCGATGTGGTACTAGAAGGCTTTGTTTCCACAACCGAGTTAAGGTTGAATTTTTAACGTGGGGTTTTGTATTTCTCCTAAATTCTTTCCCAAGTTCAAACTCCAAGGGATGTCGGACGGAAGGAGCCCAGTGTGGTGGTCTGGAGAGCAGCTCTGAGCCCGGGGAGCTGCAGGGGATGGGCTCTGAAGGTGCCTCTGCAGGACCAGAGGAAGGTAAATTGGATCTTGTGGGGGGCAGGTGCAGCGTGGCCACGCTCCAGGTGCTGCTGCTCCGCCTCTGGAGCAGGGAAGAAGGAGAGAAAACCACCCCTAAAAGCTGCTTCCATGGCTGTTGAACTTTGCTGTAAGGTGGCTGCTGGAGAATAAATCTGAGTGAGGACAGAAAATCTCTGTGTGGCTGCTGTCGGGGCAGGATCGGGGCAGGACGTGGGGCCGTCGCTCTCTGGACAAGCAGCTGCTTTTTGTGCCTTGAGACAGCTCCAGGACTTTGCTCTGCTGTTCTGTGGAGTGGCCTTGAGAAGAATTTCATATCTAATTAAAATAGTAGCCAGTGACCTTGGCTGGTAATTCTGCTGCCTTCAGGGATAGCCCCCCAGGGTAACTTTCTGCACAGCCACACAAGAACCTCTCCAGCCCTTCCTTCGTGCTGGGTGTTGTGGTGCATAATCCAGTTTCCTTAGAGATTTAAAGGAAAGTTTTCCCCCTCCCTTCCTGCATCCTTTCCATGCTGGAAAAAAATAACACTGCTTTTTTTTTTCCCTCATGAAAGTCCACATAGAGTTTTTCTTATCTTGCTAAAACTCTCCTGCCTTCCACCCCTGCACTAATTTGAATTTCAATGACTGGATTGTAGCGCAAAGCCTATATTAAGGTGCCAGCATCCATCTCGAGCTGCAGTGTGCAATATTGTGTGGGAGTTGGCATTTACAGAAGGTCTCTCAGTGACAAAACTGAATTTCTGCTCTTAGTCACTGCAGCGTGATCGTGATGTGCTCCTGCAGTTCTGCTCTCAGAGCAGGGAGCCCAATAGGAAAACGCTTTAGAAACTGAAATACTTCATTGTTAAAAACCCCAGGAAGCAAATATTACAATTTTTTTTCCCTTCAGAGGAAAAACTGCAGTAGAATTGGCCCCTCACTTTGCTTTTTCTTAGCAATGAGTATCAGCCTTTAAAAAGCAGAGCCAAGCAGACTTTGTGTTGTCCATGGAGAGTTCTTGCTGCCCAGTGCACACCCAAGGTCATCACCCGGAGTCACCAGCAGCTCTGGTTCTGCTTTGGAGTCTTGCGAGACTTAAATCCTCTATTGCTGCCTGGTAGGTTCACCTGCCCCACGGGTTGTACTGCCTTTTAGCTCCCAGAAAAGCAACTTTTATTTCCTGTCCCAGCTGTAGAATAGACTGAGCAGCTCAGTTGGTGACACACAGGACAAACCCAGCTGTGTTGAGGGCTGGTGCCCAGTGCTCTGTCAGACCCCTGAGTGCTTGGAAAGTGTTCCTTCCCTCTGTTCTCCTGATAGCAGGTCCCAGGAGCTGGCAGGAACTCTCCCATGGACAAAGTCAGACATTTCAGCTGTGCAGATCCCACTGCCATCATTTTGCCCTGGCTGTCTCTGGTTTCTCTTGCAGCTGGGGTGTGTCAGAAGCACGTCCTTCACCTCCTGCCAGGGATGAGCAGTGACAGTGACATTGAATGTGACACGGAAAATGAGGAGCAGGAAGATGCCACCTCTCCCTCAGAGGTGTTCAACCAGGCCTTCTCTGTCCAGCCCTCCAGTGAAGGTAGAGCTGATGGAGCCCCTCTTCCCAAACATTCCCAGTCTTCCCAGAGCTCCTCGGATACAGATCCCTGGGGGGGCTGTGGAGGTGTTAAAGCTCCAAGTGCCAGTAAGATTTGGAACTCTTCTCCTGGGATCCCAATTAAAATAGCTCAAAACAGGAGAGGGAAACTCCTGCTAGCCTTGAGAAGTCAGTTTAGGTGAGTCTTCTGGGAAGGGCTGGAAAACCCAGAGCTCCAGTTCCCAATTGGAACTCCCTGTGTGCCAGGACTGGCACTGTAAGTAGGCTAATTCCAGGGAGGTAACCACTGCCTTAGACATGGATTTGCATCTTAATTGGCAGGAATGTGCTTCCAGCACTTCAGTGGAGCTTCAGAAAGTCCTCAGGTTAAGCTTTCCCTTCCAATCCAATGGATCAAAGCTGTGAGGCCGGGGCAGGGGGGTGAAGTTCTGGCCTGAGTGAAGGGAGGGGAGGGAGCATTCCCTGCATGCTCACTGTGTGAGGGTGACTGTGCTTTGCTGGTGTTGTTTTCACCCTCAGAGCACTCCTCGGTGTTACCAGACGGGGATCAGACCAGTGCTGATGATCTCAGCTTTGTCCCTGGAGATGACAGCACCAGGTAACTGGGAAAGGTCTCCTTGGGGCTGCACCTTCCCTGTGCTGCTCCAGGAGCTGCAGCCCTGGAGCCACTGCTCATCCTGTGCCAGGATCCTAAGCTCCCTGTGCCTGTGAGGCAGTCTGGGAAAGAGGGAGGGAGGGCTGAGCTCTGAATGATTCCAGAACTGACTGTGTTGAAATAGCTGGCATAAAATTTTATCTTGTAAGATTGTGTTTGTTTGAAGCTTTAAAACTGCTCCAGCAGGGGAGTTTTCAGTGCAAACTTGACTTTGTTTGGAGCAGGTAGAGCACGGGCTCGAGGCCTGAAGACCCACGGCTGCATCCCTGGGAGAGGTGTGTGCATTCCCTGGAGCTGAGCCTGAGGCTGCTGCCCGTGGCTGTGTGCCCTCTCTGCTCGGGCCAGCGTGGTTCTTCTGCCATTGTCTCAGCCCTGCCCCCGGGCACAGTGCAGGGGTGGCACTGCTGCTCCACAGCCTCAGCTGCTCTGAGGAGGTGTGGGGAAGGTGCCGAGTCCTGTCCTGCTGTGCCGCTGGAATGAGCACGAGTGTGTGACTGTCCTTTGGAATGCTGGGGTGGCTCCAGAGCTGGGGGAAACAGCCACCACTCCAATTGTTTTCCCCAGTTGGTGACGTGGACCAACCACACCCATTGCCAAACTCTTCGTTCGTTGCATTTTGAGCTGCTAAAGTCCTTGTGAAGCTCCTCTGAGAGCTGATGCCTGGTTAGTGACAAAGCATGAGCCCTGTCAGTCCCTGCCTGGTGTTGTCCCCGTGTGCCTGCGTCCGTGTGAATGTGCTCTACAACTCCTAGTTTAAAACTGTTTGCACTTTGTTAATAAAATGAATGTTGAAATCTGAATTTTAGGTGTTTTGTGTGTGGATAAGTAAAACGGTGGAGTCAGCTCCACTTGCTGCAACACCAGGCTGTGCAGGGAGGGACTTTTTCCTGACATCCACCTGTCACTTTTTTCCTTAATTATTCAGTGAAAAGCACTTAAATCCCTCAGGGATTCTATTTGTAGAAGCTACACCAAGTGCTTAGATCTCCTTGATTCAAGCAGGAATGGAGAAGGATGTGGGGTTTTCCCCCAAGCTGCTTTGTTACTCAGCTGCAGAGGGAGCAGATCCTGTGCCAGGGCCAGGAGGTGCCTTGTGAGTGTTTGGGGCTGTGGTGATCCCTGCACACAGCTCAGGTACCGGGGTCAGGGAGCTCTGCTTTACTCCCAGTGAGGGGAAATGACCACTGAGGCACAGGGGCTGCTCTGGAGCTGCTGCCCAGCTGTTGGAGGGGCGAGAGAGGAGCTGTTGCTTTGCTCACCTTTTATGGAAGCTTATTCAGAGCTGGTTTGGAAAGAGCAGGGGGGGGAAAAAGGGGCTTGGAAGACACTGATCTCCTTGGGCTGTGCCATAACAGCCCCATCCCTTTTGGCCACAATGGGCCCTGAGCAGCCACATGGAAGCCAGAGCTCGACAGAGTAACTCCAGTTCCATATCCCACAAAGAAAACCCCCTTTCACCACACTAAAGGCACAGCTGCTTGCTGCCTTTGTTAGCTCTTCAATAACCAGACTATCTGGAGTGTGGTTTAAATTACTGTTTTATTAAGATATTGGTAAAATTTCAACAGTTTTTCCTGTATAAACAGCTTTCATAAATAAAATATGCATGACTAATACATGGTTAGAACGAAACTCTAAAATGGAGAAGTCCCAACGCTTGTACATGATTTAGCTTGAATTTATTCACTTCATCAAGAACATGTTTCATGGACAAGGTGCTACAGAAAGGTCAGCAGGAGCACCCAGGAGCTGAGACCGTGCCTGGCTGGCCACGAGCAGCAGCACTCGGGGTGAGCTCAGCCACCTCCCCTGTTCTCATCCCGAGGTGTCTTCAGAGGGAAGGAGAGGAAAAAGCGGACACGACACAAGGGTTGTACGAGACCCTGACAGGTGGGGGTTGTTTGTCTTTAATGCTGGCAAGGGCTGTGCCAGGGCTGGGGAGGGGCGCGGACATCGGAGCCCGAGGTCGTGTTAATGCTTCCTTATTATTGCACATGATACGAGGGTAGAAAGTTTTGTTCCTGTCGCAAAGAGGATGTGAATTAAAGAAAGATTGCCCTAAATTACAGACATGAACAAAGCTGCAGTATCCCCTTGGATGGCTTTGTTTATGTGACCAAGTGCTGAGTGAAATTGTGCTAAAACAGCCCCTAATTTAGACCAATCTTTCTCATTTTGCTTTATTCCCGCAGAATCTTGGGGTGGGGAGGATTTGGTGAGGAGAGAGTGGACCTGAACTACAGCAGCCATGTCTATGCACACAACTCCTCGTGCCTCATCTGCCCATGGGACAACTGACACACAGTGCTCCAAAAACAGGCGGAGTTTCTAGGATGATGCACCACCAGAAACGTGGTGTAAGTTAAAGTCTGCTTGGACATTGTCCTCCAGCGCCGCGGCGCCACCGCGCTCAGCTCAGCTACGGAACGGTTTTCACTCGCAAGGACAATGGATGGCACTTCTAGGTAAGGAAAAGTTCCACACGTGCATTTCCACCCACCTCTAGTGCAAATGGAAAATGGGTGAAGAGCTCCCTGCTCTGGTGCTATTCTGCTCTCTGCACCGCACACATTCCTCAGGGTTGGAAAAGCACCGCGGCCCCTCCTGGCGCGGGAGCCCCACGGCGCTCACAGTGAAGAGCTTACGAGCGAGTTTTGAGCGGCTCCAGGCAAACCAGCCCCGAGCCCCTTCCTCAAAACCACCACAACTGAAACAGAACAAAACTAAAGTCATGTTGTCACTGCCACCTCCTGGTTCTGCAACCACGGTCACCACGTCGACCGAGAGGGATGCGGGGTTGTGTGAACGCGGAAAAGGGATACTTCAGCTCTTTATTGGAAAGATTCGTTGTACAAATTTTCACCACCACTAAGATACACGATAAAAATACAAAACACAGGTCACAGACTGAATCTCAGTATCAACAGTTAATAAATACAATGAGATACTTCTCTATTAGCCTAATATTTTACACTGTCACCAGATAGACGATCAAGGTACGAGATACAGAACACTTAGATACCATTAGAGAGGGATTATTGCTTACGTCAGCAAGCAGCAGATAAGGGCACAGGAGTTTGAACTGAAGGAACTACTTCCTATCACCAGTGGCATTAAGAGAAAACACTGCATTTCACAAGCACTGCTTTTTGTCTAGTGTGTAGAATCAAGAGCAGCATAATCAGACCAATAACCACTACTTTTAATATTATAGAACTTTAAAGGACTTACCTTACAAATGGTTCCTATCTACTCTATAAATATGCAGTTAGTGAAGAAATGAACACTTGCTCTATCTATACAATGGTTTTACCTGACCACACTGCAACTATGATGGTGGATTTTTTTTTTTTCTCCTAGCAAGATAAATGGGATGAGTCGCAGAATTACCATTTATGAATCCACACCTAAAAAAGCTAGATCCTTCCCAAAACAGCACACATGCAGTCCAGTGCTCTTCAACTGCTCCTGCAGACTGGGAAGAAGTTTTATCATCCGTGATGGGTTTGCATTCTAATTTACTCACATCAAGAATTGCACTTACACCACCTTTCTCTCTGGAACATGACAGTCAGCTAAAGATGGACTTTCAGTGAGTCATTATTACTGTGAATAATTTAAAACAAAGGCACCGCAGAGATGCCCCAGAGTTGCATATTTTACCATTTCATGGTTTCTCAAATTTCCTCGGTAAATCTGACTTGGAACAGAAGCTGCAGCTAAAGAGAACGTTGACAACAGCTAAGGCAGAATAAGATGGCAGATAAGAGCCAATGATCCCATAAGATTAAAACAAAGTTTGAAAAAGATCAAAGGAATCTAAAGCCACACTCCAACTCCTGGTTGCTCACAAAGCCTTTTGCTGTTCATCAGATTGCTTTTAAAATAGTGCATCAAAGAGAGAAGCAGCGGAAATTGGCAGAATTCAAGCCTCGCCATCTCGCCGTGTTGAATCATTTTCTTGACTACTTAATATTAAAATACTTTGCAAATTCTAGCTAAACACTAATACTGCTATTGTTACTGCTAAAATGATATGAATTGTTCACTAAGTGCCTATGAAGACTAACTTTATTCATACTCCTCCCAGTGCATCGCTGTAACAAGGTAGGAACGGGATCTGGACTTAGTGGAGCTGATGGGAATCGGCCGCTCATTTACGTCCCAATTAGCGGCTCCCCTAAGGGTGTGACCTCACCTCGGGAGCTGGGAGGGGCTGGTGGCCGCTGCTTATGCAAAGAAGGGCAGCTGAGTTCCTCCCTGGCCCTCCTGGAGCCGGGGGAGCCGGAGCAGAGCCCTGCCCAGGCACTGAATTCCGCCCTCTCTGCTGAAGCTGCAGCGCAGCCCCTGCTCTGCTGCCTCCTCGACATTTCCATCCCCTTTGGTTTGCTCCGGCATCCATCCCTACACACCCTGAGCACACCCCGTGGCAGCCGTGCTGCTGCATCCTTCCTGCTGCCACTGGATGTGAAATGCTGCCTTTGCCACCTGGGAATCCTCACCAGAACCACACAGCTCATCCAACAGCTCCTGATCTGTGCGGGGACACAGGGTGGGACTGGACACCTCCACGGGTTGGGTTCTTTTAAGACCTGAGATGAAGTTAAGGTGGGAAGAGGTTGGCTCAAAGCATTAAGCACAATCATGTTCAACTCATTGAGAACAATTTCCTAAACTGAGAAATGAGAAAAATGCCACTAAAAGCACCAGAAAGATATGAAATTCCCTACACTGCACCTCCAGCCATAGGATTTTTTTTTTTTTTTTTTAACTGCAAGAAAAGTTTTCTTCATACTCTGCATTTTAGATTACATGGAAAAAAAAAAAAAAAAAGTAAATTATGAGTCTGTACCTCGATGGGAGTCTGAGACCAGAGCAGCAGGAGCTTAGTGTGTCCATTCCTAAGGTACCTGGTAAACCCTGTATGGCTTTTAGTCGTCTACCTGCAAAAGTGGATGTAGTTTTCTAATTCATCTTAACGCTCACCTGGAATAAACAGAAAGCAGAACACGAAAAGAAAAACAAAAACCCAAAAAAAACCCCCACACCTCGACTCTATGGAAACTTCCCCCCGCTCTGAAAATATTTGGCAGTTCTAACCCAGATCGTTCCTTGAGTATTGCTCCACAGACATTTCTCAGGCAGGTGCAACCTTCTGCGTGTTTAGGGACCGTGCCCTGGCGTTGTCTGTCCACGTGCAGCGGCTGCTGGGCTCTCCCTGCTGGATGTGGCTGGACACTCGTGTGTGCGGGTGGTCGGGCGGCTGCGGCATTGCTGGGGGTGGCACCACCACCAAACTTTGTTAGAGATTGAAACAACTACATTGGTTAATTCCTAGATCTATTTACACAGGGGTTGAGCTCGGCAGGGGACTGGAGTACAGTTCGGAAATGCCCACCTCTTATTCGCTTTCTGATGATGCCAGTTTTATTTTGGGAATGTCTACTTTGGGAGTCTGACAGGGGGAACACGAGGGAGTGGTTACATTTTACAGCATTGATGAAGGTGTGGGTCTGGTATACAATGACTTTGTCTTCGCATCAAACACTCGCTGTAAGAGCCGTGGCTGGGCAGCCTCCGCCACGGGGAGGGTCGGGCCAACGCCCTCCTGCTCCTGCGGCCCCGGGCAGGGAAGGCCAGGCCGGATCCTTCTCCCTGGGAAGGCTCGTGAGCCCAGAGCAGCGTGTGAAACTTTGGTTTGAGCCTGGCTCCTCGCCGCCTCTTCCCATTGCAGAGCCGGAAATGAGGGAACGCAGCTCGTTTTCCCAAGGATTTGAACAGTTCATCTTCCAGCCCCAAGAAGACGGGGGATAAACCCCTGACCCTGTAGATGCCCTGCCCTGCAGCAGCCGAACTCAGAGGGGCGGCATCCTGCCCGTCCTCCCCGCGATCGCTCCGGCCGCAGCCCGAGGACACGCTGAGCTCCGGGGACTCGCTCTTCACCGGGGAGCTGCTGATCCAACCCGCACTCTTTGGTATGCCAGGACTAAACGCTTGGACTGGTGGCAGACATTTGGCACTCTGAGGTGTACTAGTTTCTGTTTTTGTCAGGTCTAAATAGCCTTGATCATCCATGGGGTTAACGCTGGACCCTATGCTTAAGCTAGTTCTGTCAGTGAAGGAGTCCACTCGTCCTTCATAGCCTAAATCTGCAGGTGCTGAGCACTGGTGCTGGGGCCACGGCCGTTTGCAGTCTCCATGGTTCTCCTTGTCTTCCCCGTTGTCTTCTTGACCGCCTTGGAAAGAGTTCTCTGTCCAGTCCGATTCCTCGCTGACCGCGACCGCCGCATTCATGTCCCTGAGAAACACCACGATGACAGTGATGTTGTCGCTGGAGCCGGCATCCCGAGCAGATGCCACCAATTTATGTGCTACCATGCTGCTGTCACCGTTATTCTCCTTCAGATGGTCAGCCACCACTTTGACTGCCTCATCGGGGTTGACTGTGTCGTAGAAGCCATCACAGGCCAGAATGAGGTAGTCTTCAGAGCCATCCAGCACCGTGGAGGCAGAGTCTGCGTCCCCACAGATGTATGGCTTGTGCTCAGCATCTCCTGTGGAAGAGCAGCAGAGAAACACAACTGTGGGTTTGCAGCCACAGCTTCCAGCAGCCCTTTATTAACTCAGTGTGGAGCCAATGACTCTTACCCCAAGTTAAAGCAATTATTTGAAAACTACTCCCTCAGACTGTAGGGGGAAAAATAGAAGTTATTGCTCAGAGGTCTATCTTCAGCTGTATGTCAGATTTTGATGACTAGAAAATTAAAATTTTATAGTTAAACAGCAAAGCAAGTCTCAAAAAGGAATGAAGGCTCTCTTACCAATAGCTCTGGAGACAGAGAGGCTCCCATTCACCCTCCAGGCTCCAAACCAGACCACGCAGCCACCCAGGGCCTCGATTCGCTTCTTCTCATCCTGAACAGCAACACAAGAGAGGTTTGGGCAGAGCAGTCAGAGCTGCATCACACACTCAACACTCCCATCAATATCTGGATTTTCACAGACATGGCAGGCCCCATGAGACAAAGGATTTGCACACAGATCCAAACAAACCAGGCTAAGTGGAACATGCACTGCTGCTCAAGGAGATCCTGACATGGCAGCGCTCCCCCAACGCTGGTACCTGTGCTGGTCACTGCCCAGGGCTGTTTAGACAGGCCCATCTCACCTCTCGATCTGGTTTGTGGGGTTTCATCAGTTCCACAGCTTGGCCTTTCCTCACAAGCATGACCTGGGAGTCCCCCAGCCATGCCACATGCAGCATATTCCCTCGGATGAAAGTCACCACCCCGGTGGTTCCACAGCGCAGGCTCTGCAAAAAAAATACATTTCCATTTCAAAGCATTTTCTTCCTTAACTCGGGGACAGAACATGTTGAAACTGTAGCACAGAGTCTATTCCCAGGGAGGAACAGGCAGTGCTTTCCCTACAGCTACGAGTGCTCACTAACAGCCCCTTGGAGCCAACCTGTCTGAACAGGAACGTGCCCCATGACATCCCTGGCATGGGACTCACCTGCCAGGAGCTGGGCACTGCTGGGGCTGCTCCTGCTACTGACAGGCACAGCTGTGTGTTAGTGAACCCAAGGACAGCCTGGCAGGCAGGTGAGTGTGGGAATGCCAGCAGCATCCTTCAGAGGAGCTGGAAGCTGTGAGAAGCAGGAGCTGACATTTTTATGGGATGTGAAGCTATGGACAGAAAGCCACCAGTGCATGGACAGCTCTGTGTTGATTCTGCTGTGCCTGGAGCCCCTCTCTGAAGAGGCAGGATTTAATGAATGCTTCCAGAGTCCCTCACCTCCCTGGCTGCCTTCTGCACAAAGCGCTCGTCGGTCACGCGGAAGGCTCGGCACAGAGCCTCGGCTGGGTCGTGCTGGAACATCTCCTGGTGGACCATGTTCACGTGCAGGTGGATGGAGGCATAGATGGCAGCATCCACTCCTCCATGACCATCAAACACTGCAAAATAAGCTTGTTCTTCTTGGTCCTGCCAGTGGAAACACAGGGAGGAAAAATCTCAGGTGAAAGCAAAACAAACAGCTCATTGGATTGTCTTAAAGCTTTGAACTGGGATTTGTGCTGTCCTCATTAAATTGCAATTAGAGACAGAATTTCCACTGAAAAAGCAAACTGACCACCTGCACTTGCATCAATGGGAAATTTGCACCTTGTTGTTGAATTCTACCTGCAAAGTGCAAGAGATGCCTTGCCAGAATCCCCTGTGAAGTGCTCTCAGTGCTCCTTAGGTCCCATTTGTTACAGCTCAGTCACACAACTCAAATAGGAAGTGCCATTCTCATCAAATTGTGCAAGAGATTTTGTGACTGCAAAAACCACAGAGAGAGAAGAACATCCAATACAGTTTGCATGAAGCCTACATCATGATTGGAATCCACCAGGGATAAAATGCCAGTAGTGTTAAAATGTGAAGCCAGCCAGCCTCTGCTTTCACTCTTCTTTTTTTCCTTAAATCTAAAACATATCATCTTAAATGCCTGTGTTTTAAAAAAACTGCATGTGCTCTCTCATCAGAAAATTGTGATTACATTCACAAATCAAATACAGCAAAATCACTCATCTTCAAGGCAGTTTTCTCAGCTTCCTCTCCTCTGTTCAGAGAAACAACGTGGTACCAGGAGACAGCAACTCCTGTGCCTATTCACACACACAACACCAACCCACTGACAGAGCCAATTCAACCTTGACAGCCAGCTCAGTGACTGGAATATCTGCACATTGTAATTTTTAGGTAATGGGCTCCAACACAAATTGGAATAAAAAAGCTGACAATTGACAGGCAAAGGAAACATCTGCCTCTGTTTGCATTAATATCATTTAAAGGTAAGAAAGTGGATGGGGCAGAAGATTGTTATTAAAGTGACAGGGTATAATAAAGAAGAAATTATGCAGCAATTTGATCCTTAAGGTAAAATTATTGCCATTTTCTTTTACTTCCCATTCCTCAGTGTCCAGTTTTATATCTTAAGGGAGAGCAAGAATGAGTGTTTGACCAATGGCCACATCAAGAAATTGATGGAAGACAAGCTCTAGTTCCACCAAACTACTCACATTTCTGGAAGTGTGTGAGCTGCACCCCCTAGTTCTGTAAGTTCTGGGTTTGTTTTGGGTTTTTTATTTAATTTCCTTATTTTTGCTTTTGGCTTCTTCCTCCCAAGAGGGAGGATTGAAAAGCAGAGCAGACCCACCCCCAGCTGCCCAGTGCCTTCAGAGATGAAGTGTGAGATGACCTGGTGAACACCACCCTCCTCAGGTCCATCACCTTTCACTTCCTCGGTAGAAAAACCTCCTGCTTTCCCAGGATGGAACCCACTGATGTCAGAATCTGTGTCTCCCACGTGCTCTGTGCTCACCTCGAGGTTGAAGAGCATGTTGAAGTCAGGGATGCAGACGTGCTTGTCCTCCATCTTCCTGCGCATGTTCTTGATGGCGTGGATGGAGGTCTCGTAGTAGCGGTGGGGCTTGGGCTGCAGGGGGAAATCTTTCACCCAGTTGCTGCAGATCTCGTGCAGTTTGCTGTAAACTAAACGGGCCAACTTCACCGTCTCGATCTCTGGGGAAGGCACAAACCACAAATGAAAGCCTTGAGAGTGTTATTAAGTCAGAGTTTTCTCCCTTGCATACATTAGAAAGATGAAACAAAACCATTTTAGCCAAGCAGTTGATGTCAGCAGGGAAATTCTGGGCTCTGATGCATGAAAAGAGGGAGCCAAACTCACCATAATCAGCATTCATCAGTAAGCAGCTCATTGTTTGTTTGTCTTTTTAACTTAAACATTTTCCTGTGCCTTTGGGGAGCTCATTTGCAGCAGCAGAGAAAATAAAAGGCACAAAAAGTGTTGGATCCCTGGCGTGGCCCTGCCCAGAGTGGTGCAGCTCTGACTTTGTCATAGCACGGGGTGCCACCTACAAAACCCACCCTCTGTGACAATGACACACTGGGTTTGGACCAAATTCCCTATTCTAAACATCATTTCATTGCAGAGCTGAGGCAAGACAGTGGAAAAAATCTGCAGAAATTAGTAGAGCCATTTTAAGATGTTTTGTGCACTTTCAGCACTGCACAGGTGCCTTCTTAGCTATTTCCAGATTTTCTATTATTCCTGTATTCCTGACAATGCTGTGCCAGAGAAATCTGTGTGAGAAAATGAGAAATCCATAAAGGCCTCAAATTTAAGAAAATGCTGAACTGTCACTCCTGAGAAACTGTCATTTTAAAATGTGAAAACTCAGGCACTTGACATTTGTTCTGAAATTCAGGAGAGGAAAACAGGAAGTCAGCATCAGAGCTGAACACATCGAAATCTCTTTGTTCATGATCGCTCACCAAAGCCAGGGATCTTCAAAGCTAAAGAGCAGCAATCCAGGAGTGCCAATCACTCCTGGAGGAGGAGGGGCTCACATGCAGGGAGGAGGGGAAATGTTGCAGCATCTCTTGGTTCACAGAAATTCTGTGAAGAGCCTGAAAAGCAGCATTTACAAATTTCTGTCCTAGGTCTACAGGGACAGGACACCAAGACCCTTAGGAACAAGATACTGTCCCAGCTCTGTTGATTATGAGTTGGTTCAATCAAGAGGCATTAAGCTGAAAATACACTGGATAAATAACCAAAAGGAACCTTGGCTCCTTGATCACACAGCTTTAAAACCAAGGGGTGGAAATGAAACAACTGGGTCATCCCACCACTGCCACACTGTGAGTGTGGGGCTCCCTCACCCCACCCATACTGCTCTCACTGGGGCCACCAGAAATCTCTTTGGGCAATGTATTTCAAGAGGGAACACGTCCAGCCTGAGGTGTCCAAGTTCTGTTTTCCAGAGGAAAGCCCACAGATTCTGCTCTCCCATTTGTCCCCACTGGGCAGGGGTGAAGTGGGCACACAGCAGAGTCACGTGCCTGTGGCAGCTCTGCAGGAGGATGGCAGTGAACCCTGCTGAGATCCTCACCACCCTTCCCAGGGCACCGTGTGTGGTGTCAGCATCATCAGTAACTGCTCGTGAGGTTAAAACAGGAGAATAATAAAATACCACAATAAAAACCACCCCCTCACAGCTGGAAATTACTCATCAATTGTTAATGTTGCCGTGCTGAGCCAGAGCTGACTCAGCTGACACTGCGGTTGTGTCACGGAGAATTTCATTTCCCTCCTGCTGTTCCCAAATCCCCAAGGCTGGAAGTAATGCTGAGCTGCACCACAGCTAGTGGGAAATCCAGCTCAGGCATTGCTGCTCCCAAAGATGACAGGGCAGAACGAGAGTAGAAAGAATACCAAGAATCAGATCCTGCTTTTTAGTGCCATATTTTATAAGCTGTGTTGAAAACATGGACAGTGTGACAACAGGGGTCAGAACCAAGACCAAGGTTTTCCTTAATTTAGGAATTCTAGATGTCTTTGGAGATCTCCAGGATCCATCTCCTAGAACCTGGAACAACTGGGTAATGGGATATGATGATGTGCTTTGTGACATCTCCTGCAAATTTGATACCACCACCAGGTCCTGCTATCCAGCCTCCTTTGGTGCTTCCTTAACAATGCCATTTCTTCCTCCACAAACAAACCCCAAATCCAAATGTCCTTAACCTGACCTTTCAAAAAAGAAATCCAGCATCATTCAGTTCTCATGGAAAATCTCTTGCTCCTCTCCAGTGCAGCTGGAAGAGAGGAGTCATGGCCTGTGACTCAGATATCCAAAAACACATGGTCACCCCAAATATAACAGACCCCTGTTCTTGCAATCCTACACGTGTGGACTCCAGCCAGTCTTCCTTCTTTTATGATTTGCATTCTTCTGTCATGGAATTTCTCATTTCTTTCCACTAGCACACCAAGAACTGCTTTCACCACTCCTAAGTACAGGACATGATTTGTCACGTTACAATTCTCAGAGTGAAATGTGCCACTAAGGAAATATGAAATAGCTTTTTTTTTTTTCTTCCAGCAAATTCAAACTTGAGGCAAATCAGGCAAATGTCTCCTTGTATTACACAGAGTAAAAATCTTTCTGGGTTCATAAAAAAAACTGGCATAGAACTGGATATTAAAGCCAGGCAGCGAAGTTTAGTTTGGTTTCACATTCTTTAGCAGCTCAAACAGCATCAGGGCATGGTGAACTCTGAACAGCAGACTTGAAGATGTAGAAATCCCATTTTCACCAGCTGCCACACTTTCCTCTGCTTTCTTCCAAAGCATTAAAGTGTCCCTGTCCAGCACCACTGAGGGCAGATCTCTCAGCACCCACCCCAGGCTCCTCAGGGATCCCTGGAAGGGTCTCTAGGATGGAGCTGCTGCTGCCACCAGTTTTGTTCAGGTTTTCTAGGCCAAACCTTGCACTTGTGGCTGATGAAGCACTGATGGAGCACAGGGTGCCCAGAGGAGCTGTGGCTGCCCCTGGATCCCTGGAAGTGTCCAGGGCCATGTTGGATGGGCCTTGGAGCAGCCTGGGATAGCGGGAGGTGTTCCTGCCCATGGCAGGGTGTGGGACTGGATCTCTAACATCACAAACCATTCTGTGATTCTGTCATCCTATGACACCTGAGCTGATGTTCTGCTTTGGAAAATTATCACTTAGATTATTTGAAATTGCAAGGTTTCTATGAAGGTGTTGCTTTACTACAGGCCAGAGGATGTTTTCTTCTCTTCCTCTCCCCCTAAACCCTCACAATTTAACACTTCACACTGCATCAGCAAAGGGATATTTTATTTCCAAATATGCTCATTATGACAATTCACCTCAACAAACTGCATCTGGAAGCCTATTCTTAGTGCCTGCTCCAGTCTGCTCCCATCTCAATCTATGTTTGCATCTGTCTTACAGCCTTAGATATATTTAAATGGCAATTTCTGTAGGTGTGAGGGTTTTGTGGTGGGTTTTTTTCCTTTCATTTTTCCTTTTTTGTTAAATTCTGTAGATATTCTGTGTGGAGGCTTAGTCAACATTTCCTTGGAGACTGTCAAATATTTATGCAAGTTTCAGAGATCTCAATTTGAAATTAATGAAGGCTGCTCAGCCAGAACAATGACAAATCTATTCCATTTACCTGCTCAGCAGGAGGAGGCAGCAATACCTACTGAAAGGGAACCCAGAGCATGTTTTTCTGTTTCTCAGGTTTCCAAGGGCTTCTGGAGAACACAGCAAAATCTTTCTTTTGAAGAGCCAGATTTATAGATCTTCCTTATCCCCAGAATAATTTACAGGATTTTTTTTTAATCAAAAAAGGAGGGAATGGATGAAGTGGTTTGGGGACTATATTTTCAAGATTAAATGACAGAATTCCTGTCAATACATGTGAGAAACATTGGTCTTTGTTGTAATGAACAATCCAGCCAATTTTCAAGGTTATTTAGGCCAGCAGAGCCCTGAAATGAGTTAGGGTGTATGACCTTGAGCTGAAGGCTGCAAAAATCTTGTCAGCCAACACAGATAAATGAGGAAAAGGGATTTTCTTCCTTTTAATCACAAAATCTCTTTATACTACCTTTTCCTAAAACCATTTAAAAAACTTACAAGCCATAGTAAAAAGCACACTGACTGAAATAATTCAGAATTAAATTATCTCTTCCCACATATATTTGACTTTGCTCCAAGGATGAGGGAGGACAACTGGCACTTGCCAGCAGAACCACATTGTATAAAGTGCTGAGAGAGAGATTCAGGACCATCAGACACAGCCATGAAAATGCACTTAAAAGAGTGATTGCAGAGGTGAGAAAGCTTTGACAGAGAAATTAGACCTCCAGCTCTATCAGCAGTGGTGGTGAGCTCCCCTTTAACCTTTTCACATCCCTGTGGGATGTTCCTCTCCCAGAATTCCAGTCCAGCTTCCTTTAGGTGACACTTACGGATGATGCCGTCGGCGTTGTCCACGCGCTTGGGCAGGAAATGCGCCGAGAGGTCGCTCTGCAGGACTTCATCTGAAGTTGCTCTGGCTAAAGCAGAGGCCAGGAAAGAAGGGCAATTACTGGAAAAGAAAAAGAGAAACCCACAAGAAGATGTTTTAGTGTGATTCAGCAAGGTGACATGAGTGTATTTTTCACCAAAGTTCTTCTTTGCCATTCAGCACCACAGCCCTGCAGCAAGACCTCAGACTCACTGATGGCTTTTAGTTGCCCTCTTGCACTCCTCTGTTCCCTGTTTCTTAAGTTTTAATGTTTCAGTTCATAACTTCTATTAAAATTCTTTTCAAATCTAGGCTTGAACCCTCCAGAGTCTGTCACACAACTACATTTTTTACATATGTCTGGTACAATTTTAACTCAAGTCCAGTTTCTCCTAAGATTTGGAGTCAGGGTTCCAGAATTCCTCAGATTTCAGTGTCCAAAGCCTCTCTAAGGGGCACTGGAAGTTAAGGTTAACCCACAGGGAGCTGATGCACATAAGGTAAAAAAGCTCCTTCAGGAATGATTTCTACCCAGAGTGAAGTGGCTTTAACTCACTTGTAGTTTAATTAAACCTGGTATCCCCAAAAGGTTAATTAATCTATAGCAAACCAAGGCCACTTTAATGTACATTCTCTCATTCAAGAGGAATTTAATACTTCTTAATTTATCTATGACTTTACATTTCCCATTGGTCAGCCTCAACTTCTCCAGGTGTTTCCTGCTGACACAGCCTGAACCTTCCAATTTCCACAGATAATATTGGGGTAATGGTGTTTATCCCAAATTAAATGGTGTTTATTCCACTATCACAGGGTCACTGAGAGATACAGTGCCAATTGCAGTCCAGAAACGAACCATCAACCACAGAATTCCAAGTCAGAAATCCAAGGAATAAACACAAACACTTCCTAAACCTATTTCTTCGGTTCAACATAATCTATAAATGATTAAAAGATAAAATTAGCGATAAATAGCTTTGTCCAGCATTGTTATGAGACAAGGAAGTCACACAGGGAGCCACTCACACCTCCTTAGGGTCCCATCCAACCTGAGGATTTCCCTGGAATTCCCGGGTGGGCACTGGGCTCCTGCAGCACATCCAGGGAGCTCCTCTGCTGGGGGAAATCAGCTGCCTTAGGGCTGGCTCTCCCCAGCTCAGCTCAGGGCTCTGATCCTATTTAGCTCCAGTTCCCTCTGTAGGAGCGATCAGCCGGAGGAAAACACAGCGGGACATCCCTTGCTTCTGGCACGTGGAGGAGCTGATTTTCTGTCTCCTCTTTTCTGTCTTTATTTAGCTCACAAAGAGCAGGTTTTTCATGTGGTGATGCTGGTTCTGCTCATGTTACATGAGATTCCCCAGAAAAGGGAGAGATTGCAATGCCTGGGATACAATAATTATTCCAGCAGTTACCAGCAGGGCACCCGCAGGAATCTGAGCTTGTTTCCAGTCCAAGGCTTCCCCTGACCAGCTCAATGCTGAAACTCTTCAGAAAAACCAAACTTGTTTTGTGTCACTTAGAAAGAACCCCCCAGGAGCATCCACTGATGGGCAAAGAGGGAACCTGGTTAAGAACTGGGGCAACAATAGACTCAGGACCTAAACAGCAAATTAAAAATATCCCAGAAAGGAGGAATTTCTGTTCTGCCTGGGCCTGGGAGGGGAGACAATAATGTCTGTTGATACCCAGAGCCAAAAACCCTTGTATATGAAATTTTAGATATTATTTTAACTTCAGAGACCAATGACACAAGTGAAAGGTGCATTTACAGGGGGTGTAGCAGGTCAGAGTATTTCCCTCCCCAGCTCCAAGTGCTGTTCACATGTCCTCACAGCCAGAGCCAGCAGTTCCACACAGCAGTTCTTTATCCAGCCAAAGAATACATTTCCATTACAATGCTAAACCTACACAGAAAGCTGCTAAAGATGTTATTAGATAAATTAGAGGATTTTAAGTACATCCTTCCTGATTCTCTGGCAGCGTAGGTGTGTTTAGAACACCCACAGTTGCATTGCAGCAATCCTGGAATAACTCTGGGAAGGTATTAAATCAAGCCTAAAAGTGCTTTGTTTCCATCAATTAAGTTTGAGAAAACCAGTCTGAGGTGGGTTTAGTTCAGCCCACATATTATTATGTTACCAGCTTAACACACAACTCCTCTCCATCCTGATAGCATTAAAGTGGGGAGGACTTCCTAAACGCCTTCCCTGAGCTGTTCCTCTGTGCTCAAAATCTAATACAAACTCTCCTACTGAAAAAAATAAAAGAGATGGCAAATTTAAAATTCTTATTGCATGCGAGTTCACCACTGGGGTTTGAGCAACTGATCCATTTTGAGGGGAAAGGTAGAGAAAATAAATCAGCTGAAGGCTTTCCTTCTATGTCTGGCCACTCTTTGTCCTAATAATAACAACTGCTGGCTGAAGAATTAATTGCCCTTGACATTTGTTGATCACAAAGCTTCTTACGTGGCTGTTTCTGGGCTGTGCCGTGTGAGCAGGGAAGTGCCCACATGCAGACAGATGACTTCCTCTTCCTGATTAGCACTACTCAACATTTACTTCTCTCACTTGGCTCCTCAGAACACTTTTAGTTGAAATTACTTTTTCCCTTCAAGGAACAGCAGATTGCACTGGAAGTTTAAAATAGTTGTTGAAGGCAAACTGCTCTTGAGGACATTTTATTACTGCTACACCAAGACAAATGAAGAGTCAGCTCTGGGATCTCTGTTTTTAGCGCTCAGGTGAGCAGCACCAGCATCCCACAAACAGCAATCCAAGGAGGGCAGTTCTGTCCTCTCTTCACAAAACCCAAAAAGCATCACAAGGATCCCTGGGGACAGGGAGGAGCTTCCACCCTGCTGCTGGTGTAACCTGCTGGCTGCTGAAATGAAATTCCTCTGCCTCGTTCTAGATGCTCAAATGTTATTAGTCATGAAGTTTGACAAATTGAAACTGGGAGGGCACGGTCTTGTTTAGCAGAGAGCTGAGAGCTAAAATGCCTTTGTCTATTCATAGCTGTGCCACTAACTCAGCAGCTGACCTTGGACGAGTCACTTCACCACTCAGACCTTCATTCCTCATCTGCAAACAAGGAATGAGAATGTCATTTCCTCAGGGAGAGGAGGAGGAGGAGGAGGAGGAAGGCTGTAGAAGGCCTAAATCTGTGTTTATGAAGTACTCTGGAATTCCTTGTTAAGAGCCCAACTGAAAGGAAAAATACCAAGATGAGAGTGGAAGATATTTTCAATCTATAGAAGATTTTTTTCTTTCAGACTTCTGATAGTTTTCCTAGGTTTTTCTCACTCTTTTCTCATTCCCTGCCAGAAGTGCTAAATGGAACACACATGCAAACAACAGCTCTGGATAACTCACAGTGTCATCCACAGCTGCAGGAAAGGGGGAAACCAGCCAAGAGAAACCTCTAATTTTTAAAACTCGCCGTTCTAGAGCATTAGCACTGCTGATGGGAAAATGATGTTGCAGCCCCTGCCTAAAATCCTCAACGAGGCCACCAGTGCTGAAAATCCCCAAGCCTGTCATGGTCTGGGGGAGCTGATGAGGCATCACTAACCCAAACAAAGCAGGGAAAACGGACTGAAATGAACTGGGCCTTTCAAATCACAAAATGTAGTGTTCCTGTTACCTCAGGAACCCCCTGACACCACAGAACAGCAATTGTTTTAGTTAGAATGAGGAATGATTTAAATAGAAATGCTATTCAGTCTGCTGAAACACAAAACAAATCCACAGGCAAACAGGATAAAGCAGCATATTTGGTTTTGCCCAGCAATCCAAGTCCAGAAACACGACCTGAAAAGAACCAAGTACAGCACATTCCCAAAAGGCCTATAATTTACTGTGGTAGTAAAAGACTTTGTAGGGATGACAAATTAACTGCACCCTTTCAAAAAAACATTCCACCAGGGATGCACTTTGGGAAACACTCCTGCTCATGTGGTCTGTTGCAAGCTCTCGTTAGAAAGCAAACTTTTGCCAGATTCAATTTAAGAAAAACCTTATTTGTCCCCTGCCTGTATTTACAAAACATTCCAAAGTCTCATGAGACTTCTTCCAGATGGAGCTTTGGATACAGCCTGGAAGCTCTTTGAAGAAGCCTTTAAAGTCTTCATTATTGAAAGTTCCCATGCTGTGAAGTGCAGCAGTAATGAGCAGAGAAATTCTCTGGGAAGCTCCTTTGGCTGTTTCCCCAGCCCTCCCTTCCTCCACCTCCTGTTTTCCATGGCCATCCAGAGGGACTTGGAGCCATCTGGGGGGCTCCTGTTTGTCTCCAAACTCCTCCAGGTCACCCAGGACTCAGAGGGGAATATTCTGTGAAGCATTCCAAGAGCCTACAATGATTATGGATGTATCCTCTGGATCTGCCAAGCAGATGCTATTTCTAGCTCCTGTCTCTGCAGGTTCTCCTCTCCTCACTCCCAGAGCATCTCTCTGACCTGTGCTGTTCCGCTGTTCTGCACAGCTGCTGGAAGTTTTGATGCTTATTTAAAGCCTGGTCACGGTGGACAAATGGAGTATTATTTTTTTTTTCCCCTAACACATGGTGAAACCCTGCACTAGATTTATCTGCTGCAGTGAGTTACTAAAAAAAAACCTGGCACACACACACATACACACACAAAAAGAAACAAATAGAAAAAACAATGCACCTTTTAAAAGCTTGCATAACCAAAGCTCCTTGAGAAGTCATTTGAGCTGGCAGTGGTGAGACAGTAAAGATGCTTGATAAATCTGTTTGAAGGAGCTGCAAACGTGCTACCCAAGGAAGCTGCTATCTATAGGCTCCCAGAGACAGCTGCCTGCTCACATCCCCAGCCATCCTGTCCTTGTGCTGACAGTTGTAAGCAACAGAAATATAATACACAAGCATTGCAAAAAGACACTGCTTCAGATACATTTATCATGTCCCTGCCTATGCAGACAGTGCATTTACCAAATATTTAACCTTTTGCATTCTGCTCACTGATGTTTTCTAGATCAATTTTGTATAGATATGTTCCTGTAGTTAAGTCTGTCTTAACTGGATGTTAAAAAATAACCAAACCAGAGGTGCTCATCAGAAAACCTCTGCCACAGCTGGATTAAGATGCTTCACCAGGGGAAACCCTTGGCTTTTCACAAACTGTTCTCAACACATGAATTAGGCTCCTACATCTGATGCATTTTCTGCTGCGAAACAAGTCAGTATTCCCTTCTCCAGAGGGTGAAGTGCACAAGACAGTACATAAAACCACCAAAAATGTGAGCAGGACAAAATAAAAAGGTCACCTTTGTCTCTTTGATGAGGTACAATGTCATGAAGGGCAGTGTGTATCTAAAATATAAATGCTTGCTGCCCACAAACCCCTCATAAGCATTTGTGATTCAATGACTGTCAATAAAATAGCACTGACACCACAGGGGTGAACTGTGAAGACTCCAAACCACACAAAACAGCTTCTCTGAAGCTCCTGGCTGGATAAATTGCCTGGCTATTATCTTTGAAACCAAATTCTATTATTTCTCTCACTCATCCTCACAGCGTGGCAGTTCTGAGGTTACTCATATTCCAATCTCTGGGGCTGGTGCTGTGGCTGCTTTTAAAATGACAGAATCACCTCCTGTAACCAAACAACCCCTAAAAAACCCAGCGTGGATCTGCCAGGAGCTGGAAGCCAAATAACTGCAAGAAATTGAATTCCCAGAAGTGACTGTGGGATGGTTTTCTTCATTACAGCAAAGAGCTGAAGATACAGTTTGCTGTTGGAAATCATATCCCAGCACTTCACAGCCAGATTATATCCATCTGTTATTAAAAGAAAGGGAAACCTGGACTTTGAAGGAATGCAGAGAAAAATGGATCACAATCCATGAACCTCAACACCAAGATGTTGAGGATGTATCTATATAGACTCTCCCCATCTAAATCAGAATATTTTCTATCTGAGGAGTAAGATTCTGAGGGACTGGATAATTTCATAATAAAATCTTAATTGCTGCTAAGAAATGCACTTTACAAAATTATAAAAACATTATTATAAAATTTAAAGATCTCAACAAGCCACTTATTTGATGGGCATTGATTGTGCATCTTAGATCTTTAGTATTCAGCTTTGCAAATGCAAACACAGAGGAAAAAAAAATAATCTGTGTTTACCCTATCATTAATTCATCAAAACAAAGGTAATTTATTGGTATTGCCCACTCATGTGACTTTCAGGGGTTTATGCTGAAAGGAAAGATCCTTCTGGATTTTGTTGTTGTTTTGCAAGGATTATCCTGCATGTTCACACAGCACATTCTCTGCTCAGGGTGTGAGGGTGTCCAGAGTCCTCCAAAATAAACTCAGTGCCCACTTGGCACCACTGGGAATGGAATGGGGACAAAACCACATCAGTGCCAGGTGCTGCTTCCCTGGAGAAGAGAATTTCTTCACTGGAAACCCAGTGTCACCAGCAGTTACCTCACACTGAGTTTCCCTGCCAGAGTGAGGCCTGTTTAAAAGCTCCACAGGACATTAAAAATGTCATTGATTTTTCTCTCTTTGGCGCTTGGTCAGTTTGAAAGTCAGCATAATTCAATATCTTTCTCCTGGTTCCATTAGCAAAGAAAGGAATCCATGCTTCAATCTACGCTGCTTTATTGGAAAAAGTAATTTAATTTTACATCTGAAAGTGTGCCAACATCAGCATAAAAGCGTACACTGTATACATCAGATTTAATTTATGAATTCTGCATTTTGTCGAGCCAGAATGAGATGCTGTCTAAAATCAATGAGAGTGCCCAAGCTCACTCTGAAGGCACTTATATATATTCTTATTATTTCAGATATTTTATGTCCTAGCTGGAGTTTTTGATGATTTCTCTCCTTGCTATAAAATATTAATGACACAGTCTCTAGAAAAGTTCATGTTGCAGGAAACTTGCAGAAGAGTTCAGGCACATCATTTACTTACCACTGATTCATGCCCTAATTTTTTCTCTGTTATAAATAAACTTCCACTGATACTTCCCTTAAGTGGAAAGGATATTCCATACAGATCTGATGTGTCCAGAAATACAAGTTAAATAAAAATCCCCCAATGCAGAGCCTCTGTTTTGTCAGAGATCAGATTAACACACCAGATCCTCTGTCAGAAAGAAAAATGCCTTTTGGTGTTATAGCTAATGACTAAATTTCAAATAAATGAAATAAAATACTCCACAGCAACACATACCCTGCTCTCTCCTGCAGATCATCATTAAGGCAAACAAATGTTAAATGACTTCTTTAAAAAGGGGTGAAAACTGTGCTTGTTCAAACGCTCAGCTTCAGTAACACCCCACAGAGCCCAGCCCCAAACCATGCTCCTGTCGGAATGTTTGTCTTCATGTAAATCAGAAAAAATCAGAGCTGCAGGCCAGGATTTCCAAATGACATTTGATCACTTAACTTCTTTCATCCCATTGAACAAATATCAAATATAAGGCAAAAGGCACCCCGGAAGAATTATGGCCACTGAGTCAGCAGCAAATGTTCCCTCGCTGCCTTCTCACTCCTGTGCCTCGCACTTCATCACACAAATGGCTTGGGTGTTTATGCCAGATGTAAGATTAGATAATTACTCATCCAAGTCCTGCATGTCAACTCTTTTTGGTGATAAAAAATTTATTCCAAATGCCCCATTTATAATCAGTTGACTTGCAGAAGCATTGTGGTGTTGTGCAGTGATACATCTCAGGCTGTCATTCCGTGCAGGAACACGCTGTGTTTGTGCTGAACCGATGCCCTGCCTGATGGCAGGAATTCTGGGGCTGCAAAATAGGGACAATGCTATTGACCTCTGGAAAGCAATTTCAAAGCCAATGATGAAGTGCCAGATATTATTAATTAAGCTTAAAGTGGGGATGGAGCAAGGGAACAGCAATTCCCTTGCACTGATTCCCAGAAAATCCTGCTGCTCTTGTGCATGACACGCAAGAGAAACAAATAAAAGCAAATTTGAAAAAACAATGCAGTACCTTTAAAAATAATCTTACAGGCAGATGTGTAAGTACAGGCAGTTTCAAAGATTACACAGTGGGGCACATTAAAGATTTTATTGGAACCTCAAGCTGGCAATTACTGACATTGATGCCCATGGAACAAGATGCTGGAGGGATAAAAGGGGCTCTGTGATTGGGGTGAGTGCTCTTTTATAGGAAAAACCCTTTAGTTACTCAGAAAGATCCCATCCTAATTCCCACTGTCACTTGTCCTTTGCAGAACTGCAAAGGATAATGGCAGGTTTAGGGGTTTAGGCTTTTTCTTTAAAGGATAATCAAAATGTTTTAGCTATTCTGTTTCACATTAAAGCCCCTAATGCATTCTGTTCTACTGAGCCACATAGTTATTTCAGTCATTCTTAATAAATAACAGTTGCCAGTAGTAGTTAAGCCAACAGATATGAATTATTTATAGTGTTGAGGAACAGAACAGCAGATAAAATACATTAGGGCTTTGGGTTGTTCTGGCCTGAACGACACAATGGCAGCCTTTAGATGTTTCTTACCACACAGTAAAATATTCTGTTTCCAATCCTGGTTCAAATGATTTCCTAAAGAGGCAGCAGCCAAACCTTCTGTCATCCATCTTCAATAATCACAGTCATGAGCAGCAGGTGAGAGACTCCCAAATACAGCACTGGCACAAAGTTTGATTTCATTGGACAGGTTAAATGGCTACTTAAGATTAGTGCTAAATTATTATAGATAAGAAGAACTTAAGTATTTAAATATTATTTAGCACAGCTCTAAACCTTCCAGTAAATTATTAAAAAGCACCTCACAGTGTTGAACTCAAATGTTTCTCTTCTCCATTTGCCTATAATCCACCCTTCCTTCAGCTGGAAAAATGCAGATATCACCTACATTTTACAATAGCAAATCCAGCTTCACATTCCAGGCTGGAGCATGGAAATCCCAGTCCCTGTCACTCCTTTTTGAGAGGCCACATCATGAAACATTGAACACACAAAAAACAACAGGGAGAGGAATTATCTTGACATTAACTTGACAAATTATATTACACACAGATGTTGAGTTTAATGCTCTTTGTAGCTTCAAAGATGCGTTCCAATATCTGTCCTGGTGGGATAATGTGCCTGGGTGGAAATTTATGGGATTATCTGCCTTTCCCACCTTGTGCTGCCATCACAGGGGACTGCACCAGTGGGAAATTCACTGTACAATCGATTCACAGGGAGAATTGTGCCCACAAATGCCAAGTAGAGATTTACACTCAGATGCTGCATGGAGAAGAACTGGGGGAGTAGTTGTAGCAACATAAGCTTCAACCAAACAGTTTTCCTTTTATAGCTCACCTTCCACTTCCTATATAGATCTATTTACAGCAGGAAACACTGCAAATTGTAGCATCTCAAAGGAGTAAAAAGAATTTATACAGAGCAAAAAAAGGAGAAAATCTGGAGAGGTAAAAACCCAACCAAACTTCCTTTAATCAAATACTAATGAAATAGAGGAGGAATAACACTGAAATAAAGGAGGAATAAGACTTGGAGTCCATGTCAAGATATTAAGGCCTCTGGAAGTGGCTCCATGACATTTCAGCCTGTAGGAATGAGCCACAGCTTCCCAGGGAGGGACAGCCTCAGAGACAGGATCTCTGTGCTCCCCTGTTCCCCTCCCATGGCTCAGCTCCCTCCTCTCCCTGTTCTGAGCTTTATTGAGGATCTGCAATCTGAGGTTACCGAGGTGGGGAAGATTCTGTTAGGTCCAAAACTGAGGAATGTGCCTTTCCACAGGGCCAGGCAGGTCCTGAGCCCATGGAACAGAACCTGCCTGCAGTACATGGCTAAATTTAGTTCTTCTTGCTCACAAAGGCTCTAGGAATTGATTCCCAACAAGCTGGGGATGTTTCAAGCAACTCTGCAGGGCTGTGGCCTCTCTCCCATCCTAGAGGGTACAGAAAATTATTTAAAACTTGGGACATTTGTCTTAAAATTATTCCCAGTCCCATTTAAAAACAAATCTGCACACATATTCTAATCACTGTTATAAGGTCAACTGAAAAAAAAAAAGAAAGAGCTGTGACATTTTATAGTTGTGACATTATAAATCTCACCAGATTATGGACATTGGTTCTGTACTGTGATTTCTCAATACTACACAAATTCTCCTACACAAACTCTGTCTATTCACCAAAATCTGGGACTTTGTTTATGCAGCATGATCAGTCTTTAAGTTTTATTTGTTCCATTTGATTTTCTATGATACAAACACGTTTAAATCACCCATTTCAGAGGTGACAACACTGCTCATGTAAGAATTACCCAACAGCTCTGCTTTCCCTCTCCTCCTCCACAAAGAAGATTGTCAACTTTTCCCCTAAGCTTATTATCAAACCTGTGATCTCTTCAGAAGAGGCACAAGCTCTAAATATAAGAAAGAATCTGTTACATAATACCCTGAGCAAGGAGGCAGCACACAACAAACAGCTTCTGGACAACATGAGCCTGAGTCCATCCAGAGTGGAAAAGGGAGGAAAATCTGTGACATGGCCTTGGGTCTGTCCTGTGTAGAGCCAAGCCACAAAGAACATGGAATAATGTGCAAAATTTAAGGGTTTATCTCTATGGAAGATAAACAAACACAAACAGGTGACATTATCTGGAAGTTGATTCAGGATGTGGCAGAAATTTACTCAGATCAGAAGAAATCTTCCCCTAACATGAAGAGGACTTGTTTGAAGCTGCCTGAATCTGGCTTGTAAATAATGCACTGCTGAGGACTGACTCACCCCGAGATGAGGAGGCTCAAAGCTGCTCCCAATAAAGCAGTGTCACAGCTCTAATCAGCACTTAAGAGAGTTCCTCAGGAGCCACACTATCAATTACCCTGGTAATACATATTCAGGGAAGCAGGGATAGCAGACAGAGAGAATTCCAAATCAAAACATTAATAAAAAATAAGGAACCTTTGGAGACAAATGATTATCTTCTATGTCTACAGTGCTTTGTGCGTTCCCAAAGGATTTAGAATCTAAAAATAAATTATTACTTCTACCAGCACTGACATCCAAGCTACCTTGGATAAAAAGCAGCAAATTGCTAACCATGGATAGCGACATTACACAACTGTTTTGAACAAACAGCAAGAAATGGACCATGCTGGAAAGAACAGCAGGACTCTACACAGAAATTTAGGCTAAAACGTAACCAGAATAATGTGAGTATCACCTTGCTTTTCTACACCTGTGATGGGATAAAAATGAGAACTGTCTGCCTTGATACCTCATCCTCAAACTCCTGCATCCTTCTCTCACCATTCTTTAGCACCATACTGAGACACTGCCTTGAAGGAAAATACTTATTTCTACTTATTTTACTTATTTTTACTTACATATGTACTATACTTAGGTATAATATATATATATATCTTATATAATATAATATATATATAATATAAATAATAATAATATATATATACACACTATACTTGTATATATACACTATACATATATATATATAATACATATATATATACACACAACATATATGTGTTTAAATATGAGCAATCACCACAGATTCCTTGGGAACAGAAAAAGGAAAGAGTCCTAGAACAGATAGAAGATCAAAGGTCACACAAAACCATGTAGCTAACCCAGAAATCGCTAAAATCCTGAGTGAAGTAATGTTTTGAAAATTAATTCAATCAATTCTGTCTCCAAAACACACACTTGTATTGATATTGGTAGATAAAATGATCTAACTACAATTATAAAAAATAAAGAACCAACTGGGCCTCTGCAAGGCACAGTTCTGGACTAAAGGCAGCAGTAAATTAAAATAGTAATTATATAAGCAAAAAAAAGAACAAATCCAGGAGGAGGCAATCAAGGAAAGATCAAATTCAAGTAGATTTTCTTAGTTGGAACAGAGATTTCTGTGAAAGAGTTTAGAAAAGAGCTGTGAAAGAGTAAGAATTTTTAACTGTCAACAAAGTACCAAATATTAAAAAAAAACCCCAAAACAACAGTATTCAAAATCCACAGTGGAAATTGCAATGAATGATTTTTGCTGGGTTTATCTGTAAAACACTGCTAATAGCACACAATTGGATCTATCAAAAAGCACAGCCAGGCAGCACCAAGATTCCTCAAGGGCAGAGAGATTTTAAATCCAAATACAGGTGGTGCACCCGCCCGAGTGAGCTTTTTAATGAGGCATGGAGGCGACATCAGAGACACAACTGCCATGGGTTAGATTGAAAATAATACAGCAAGGAAAAAATAAAGATTAGGAACACCAGCTGAGCTCTGAGATAACACAGCAGAAGTTAGTGTTAAAGCAGGATTTGAGTTCTAATAAGCCAGCAGTGGTAAATTGGAAGATGTAACATGATAGGAGGCTGAGCACTGCTCCCAGTTCTGGGGCTGATAAATGACACCTCTGCCAGCAAATCATTTAATCCCTGCACATCCCTTCGTCCAGGAGCCAAAGAGCTTCATTGCCTTAAAACTTTGGAAGAGTACCATGAAATTTTATTTATTAATACCTGAAAATTATGCTTTAATCCTTGGATAGAAGGTGCTGGGGAAGGACAAGGTATTTACAAATTTACCCATACCTCCTAAAATATTTCTGTATTTTCTTCAGTGAATCCTCGTCTATTTCTGTCCTGTTTCAGCTCATGATTTCACAGCACATCTTGACTTACAGATGTTAAAAAACAATAATGGATAGATGGCAAAATGTTCACTTTTATCAAAACTTGGTGTTTTCTAATATTTAATGTAGTTTTTTTGATCAGGGCTGGTTATGCCATCATCAGCTATCCCACATTTTTGCTGAAATCATGCATTTGATTTGCAGGTTTGTAATAGTACCAAAGAGATGGAGAAAATCCCTTCATTCCCAAATAAAGCTCAGCAAGGCTGGAGCTTGAACTCTGATTTACTTTCACCTGACTGAGAAGGCAGCAAAGGAAAATGCTCATGACAACAAAATAGAGACATAAGAAACCACCAAAGAAAATAAAAACTGATGCCCACAAGAGCAGAATTGACCTGACTCTGCCATTCAGAGCCCAGGCAGACCAAGCTCTCTCACCCACAGGGACAGCCTGTGGCAGCAGGGCTGAGAAATCCAATTAGGGAAACTTCCCAGGCTCTGTTTCCAGCTGGATATTAATTCTTGATATTTAGGGGAACTTGCCAAGAACAATTGCACAGTTCCTCCTGAGCCCTCAGCTCTGAGTCACCATCACATTAGGGAAAGGTGAGCTTCATTTAGACAGCACAGAGGGGAAATTACCTGGATTTTTAAGGTCTCATGTAGCCCTTAAGGGAACACATCTTTATTTATTTATCTATTGGTGCATTTCTCACATCTTCTCTTTTTTAAAAGAACGATGAAAATGTCATTAATCTTCACAGGGATCAATCATATTCCTGGGCATGAGGGAAAGAAGTTTCTATGGTAGATGGAGAGCTTTGACTCTCTGGTTCTCTTCCTCTCATGCAGGAATGGCTTAAAAAAATAAAGGGATATTACTTTGCTATTCTGACTCCTGCCCTAAGGTATTGCCCTAATCTACCTAGAAAAGAGACTGGAAAAACTGGAAAGAAATGTTAGCATTTATAGCCATTTCTTAAACCCAGATCTCATCTTACCAGAAAGAAAATGTTCATTTTGATAGCAAGTTTTATTTAGGCTGAAAAAGGAATATATGTGGCTTTTTTAGTACATATGTTCAGTTTAATGTGATGTCAGTTGAAAACAAAAGTGAATATTACTGATTTTAACACCTCAGTGATCAAAGCTCTTCTCTGACGCAGGGAACAAGAAAAATTAGCAGGGAAAAGAACAGAGGACATGAAAAATTTGCAGGGAATAGAACAATAAAGTACAAAAAGACATGTCTGAGTAACTTCTCAGGTTCTGGTATCTGCAAAGCTGACCAAGAGAGAAAGAAAGAAAACGAAAGGAAAAAATTAATGAAATGATTGAGATTAATTTGAGTACTTGCTGCTGCAATAATTAAAGACCTCTTTCTTATCATGTGAATGTCTCAGGCATCCCATTCATGAGGGAGATTGACACACTGATATATTTTACTTCCAAGTTAAAATGGATTTCTCTTCCACTGCAGCTACTCTGGAATATATTGAAGGAAAATAGTACAGAATACTGATAAGAGCAAGAAACAGTGAATAACATTTAGTCAGAACTGCAAAGAATTTTACATCCTGAATCCACCTTTGATAAAGGAGCAGCAGGAATTGGACATTTCTCCTCTCTGTCTTTTCCAGGGATCTTTTCACCCTCCCACATCCCAATTCTTGCCCACACAATTCAAACTCCTCTGGTTCCAAGGATGACGATGAACAGAGAAGATCTCCCAACTTTTTCCTTGCACATCCTTCCAGGTAGAACTCTTTCCTCCAAAAGGGATTGTTGTGAAATGAAGGTGCAGAAAAAGACAAGAAATGTGAAATGATCAGGAAATAGGGGAAATTAGAGGAATGAAATCCCTGACTGTACTCCAGGTTGTTCCAATTATCAGTCTATATCTATGTCCTTCAAAGTCTCTTTATTGGAAAGAAATCATATTTTGAAAAATCTAAAGCAGCAACCAATTAAAAAAAATAAAGTAACCCCCCAGATTTCTCACTCCATGTATTTAATACGAGGCTGTTTCCTGATGAAACCTTTAGTAAGTGGGAGTACTCAGGGAGACACTTGGATTTACATAAATTTGAGACAGAAAAATGCTGTTAGAGTAAGTCCATGGCACTGCATGGTTGGGATTGAGTCTTCCAGCAGAAATTACTCCAGGCTGCAGACAGACACTGTGCTGAGTCCCAGGCAAAATCCATAATTAACTTCAGAGTATGTCCTTAAATTCAATCATTGGCCTCCCCTTTACAACATTAGCACAATATTTACAGGTTATTCATGCACAATATGCCAACTCTAAGTTCTTATTTTACCTTGCTTTTAAGTCCATTTTATCACTGCCACACAAATTTTAAATATGACTCCATGCCACTCCTGACAATTTGATTTTTTACCCTTTTAAAAGGAACAGTACACATATCACAGTGACACTCAGCAGTTAATATGATGTAATGCAAAACTACACACAATTTTCAAAATGGATAGTAGAATTTATTTAAGAGTTCTGCTAGACTCAACTTGATATATTGCATCATCATACAGTGGAATAGGTAATAACTTGGGATTTTTTCTTCATAATGGCCAGTAAATTCAAATTCTAATAATTCTTCTATAAGAATTTCATCTGCTAAAGACCCAGGTGAAGCATAGACAACTCACCAGAAGATATCGAGGTTCTCAGCTTGTCAAACACAGAAGAGATGTAAAAGAATCATCCATTTGCTTTTTTGGCACAAAATTCCCAACATGTCAAGAGTAATTGCTAAGAGATCCATGATAGAAACAGCAAGGAACACACCCAGCAATGCCTGGTGGAGAGTTTAGAACAGAGTGGCAGAACCAAAGCCAGATGTTCACCACAATTCTCACAACTCCTGGGCAAGGTGTGTTCTTCCAGCCACTCCTATCTTTTTTCTGGTTACAATTTAATTTCCTTTTGGGGGAACCAAAAAAAAAAAAGCCAAAAACACAAGCCCACATTCAGATTTGAAAAGAAATGTGTAAGATAAATGCATGAAGGCTTTGGAGGCTGCAATAACAAACACCAGATGGCTGAGGAGTGACTGCATGCCCCAGTTCACTTCTGGGCCCCTGGTCCCGTTCCGACACCGGTGACGCCAGCAGAGCCCCCAGTGAATTCCAGCCCCAGGATCACAGATTATCCCACGTGTGCTGGAGAGGAGAGGCCTTGCACAGCCTGGGGTTACTCACCAAAAGACTCCTCAAGCTGCAGCCATTCCACACATCCTATAATTCCTACAGGATTCAAGTATAATGTCTGTTTTCTGATATACTGTTCTCCATCTAAATTACTTCAGCTCCAATAAAGATTTTTTTAAAAATGCAAATCAGAGAGCAGTAAGAATGAACAAAAGTTTTGAAAATGTTGCCTATGAATAAATGATGATTGAGGAAACACCAGAACTCACACATGGAGCAATGAGGCCAAGGAAGACTTGGGATTGTTTCCTGTGCTAACGAAGGAGGGATAAACATGACTGAAAAATTAAGAGGAGGGATTCAGACTGGGCAGTAGGAAAGCTTTCCATGTGTAGCTCCCATCCCCAAGAACTGGAATTGCCCTGCAGAAGGAGGTTGTGGGATCTCCAGTGCCAGGATTTGAGGTGAGGTCAGAGAAGGAGCTCCCAGGATGGGGTTTAGATTTAGTGAGTTCTACCTTGAGTAGAAACATGGACTCAATGACCTCCTGAGCTGCTTTTCAGCCCTATTTTCTGTGGTTTTTCTATTCTATTAAAAACATGCAAAATTTCCCTTAGCTCTTTTCCTTAAAGGAAGGAGGGTAATTCAAGAGCCACAGGATCTCCAGAGCATAGTCCTTAATTAATTAACCTGATAACGTAACCTGCAGTCACATTGTGCAGTGTGGTGTGTGTGCCCCTTCCAGCTCCTGCCCTACATTCCTGTGTCTTCTGCCTCTGGAATGTGGAGCTGGATCACAAAGAGAGTGGTGTGGCCTAACTCTCTGGGAAATCAATGGGAATTGAGGTGACTAATTAGGAATTGTAATCAGGCCCTTAATCCAAGGCAACAGAAAGACATGTCTTTGGAATCCGATTAGCTGCTTAATAATTCAAAACAGGCACCCAATAATGTATTGAGTGCCTGGGAAAAGGCATCTTGCTCTGAGGTCCAGTCTCACATTTCCACTAAACTTCCAAGGAAAGAGAAGCCAACCCTCAGTCAAAGCAAAACCCACAAGGCATCTACGTTGGATGTGATGTTTTGGGGTTCTCAGTCAGGGCTGCTCATTTATGGCTGTCAAATGCTGCAGGGCTGAAGAACCAGCTCTTCTACCTCTGTTTGTAAGGAATGATTTCAATTCTTCTAAGGTTCCTCTGTCCTATTAAAAAAATAAATTAAATTATTTTTTAAGGGTAGCATCTCCCTCACAGGCAGATCTTTGGGTGCATTACTGGCAACACCCTCTGCTGATACCCTGTTTTATCCCAGCTGCTGAGAATCAGAACAGAGAGACTTAATTACTGCACCTTTCAATAAGGGTTTAATTTTATTTTTGTTCTTTCTGCTGCAAATGCCCATGAATCAGAGGGTCACTTTCAGCACAGAATTCAATTTAATTATACTCAAAGGCATTTTTATCATTAAACAGGTCAACTTATTAAAAAATATCTTGATTATGAATAATGGAAAGCCTGGCAGGCAATCCAGGAGAGTTTCACTCTGAAAGCTCCCACATCCATTTATTTAGATTTGTTTACTAAGCACTGGACAAGGTCTCACTGAATGAACACGACAGCATTAAATGCAACTGCATTCAATATTTAATTGGAAGTTGATTTTAATGCTTATTTATTGATTTATTTTTTAAAATGTGAATATTTACCAGTATTTGTAAACTGGACTATTAATTTTTTATAAAGGCAGGGGATGAGAAAAGCAACTGAGAATATGACACTGAACTGGGTCTGGCAAAATCCTTCCCAAGGTGCTGAATGATTCCACAGAATCAGGCCCATCCCTCAGCCAGGACTGGATCCTTGCTCAGGTAGGACACTGTTTTAATTACATGCCAGGGAGGATGTCTCTGATGGACTATCCTCATGTGAACCAAATCTAAATAGAAAAATCCATGCTGTTCATGAAAGCCTTGACGTGCAACGTAGAAGAGAGTAAACATTCTGGAGAAAAACCATTCTGGATAGGAGGGAACAGAAGAAAAGCAAAGCTATTTTCATGCTTGGGTCTTTTCAAGGCAAGCATTTACATATTTTTTCTCTATTTCATATGCAACTCCGTGTAACGTGATTTCTATGCTATTTATAAAGTCAAGTAACTGGTTTATATATCCCCTTCCTTTATGCTCACCACTTCCATTAACCCTTTGTTTTCTAATAGTACAACAGACCCAGAATTCATTTATTCATTTAACTGTATGGTCAATACTAATTTGAAAACTGGTTGCTATTTTTAACCCCTTGTTGTATGTATAAAAAAGAATTAATTCCATTATTTTAAGTTAAAGGCTTCAAAAGGTAATGACACAAGGATGCAATGCAAGAAGTAAATTCAAGTTTTTACTGATTTCCAAAAGGTTTTTACCTTCATCTTTTTGTCCTGATGACACAGAAAGGGATTCAAACTGCAGAGATAAAAAGCTATTACCTGAAAGGAGCCTGATTGCAAAGCCAGCTCCTCTCTGAACTTGGAGCCCTTGGAACACTTTCCTAATTCAGCCAGGATTACTTTATGACCCTGAGCATAGATAACGACAAACACACAGATATCTCAAATGGAAGGACTAGAAGCAGTTTCTATTCTTGGAAGAAAGTTGTATTTTGCTGCTTCATGGAGGTATCCATACACAAGAGCAGCAGCTCTCACAATCCACAAAGACAACGTGCCATTACCACAATCCTGGATTCTCATTTTTCATTTTCAGCTTCCTTTTCTACTTAAAATCAAACAATCCCACAGCTACAGCAGCACAGAACTGTCAGAAATCTGGGACCACGTGGATTTTATTTTCCATAAATTGTTGCTTATGGCAGACAGAGGTTCCTGGGTGTTTGGTGTTATCAGGTGAACAGAGGTATTATCTTCCTCTAAATACAGAAGTTTGTTAAAACAAGGATTTATCCAGTTCTTTTAACATCAGTTCCTCTCTCTCCCATGGCCTCATCTCTTTCCTCTCCCAGCTTTGTAACATCCCCTCAGCTGAGATTGTTCCTCTCCTGTCCAGACTGGAAAAAGCAGCAGATTTCCTGGTAATGGATTCATCTGCTGCTCTCTGATGATCTATTTTTGCTCAGATGATTCAATTTAATGTTCCTGCAGTGTACAAGGCTGACCTAAGCTCTCTCAGGTGATGACCTAAGGAGTAACATTACTTTTATTAGTCATAAAAAATTTCCAAGTTTCTTATGGAAACAAATCCAAATGAAAAAAAGAAACAAACAGTGAAAATAACAAACTTACTGCTGCAGCATGACACTAAAATGTGTTTAATGGTCTCCAGTTAGGTCTCATGCTGCTCACATTCATTTTCCAGGTATTAGATAGTTGATCACAGTTCATTTGGACACAAGGGCAAAAACATTTCAAGTGGCACAGCACTTGGATATTTAATTGGAATTCTCTCTTAAGAATTTGCCATATTTTTTGTTACCATTCTTACAAACTCCTGAGGTAGCTCTGTAAACAAGGTCACCACAAAAAAAATTGGGCTTTGTATGAAGAGTAGAGCAATACTTGGTTCTTGTGCTGCCTCCCCACCCTCTTTACTTCTACACGTGGCCCTTGCAGCCCTTCTGCAGCTCTGTCCATGAGTTTGGCAGGTGGCAGTGACAAGAACCCCAATGATGTCATCTCTGTCACTCAGCACCTCCAAGGACACCATCCCTGTCACCTCCCCACCAACCAGGAGCACACCCAAGCATTTTCCTAATTCTGGACGAGGTAAAGAAGCAGCAAAGGCAAAACAGGAGCAAAGGATGGTGGTGATGGAAAGCCCCAGTTCTCCCAAAAAATCCAGGAATACACGGATATGTGTTGGAAGTCTTGGGATCTGGGTTGTCTTTTCTTCCATTCCACTGGAATTTCACTTTGGTGGCTTCTGAGCCCTGCAGAAAATGCTCCCTGACCCAAAGAATTTACAATTTCAATATTGAAATTGTCAGTCAAAAGGAGAGGAAAGAAGGACAAGAGAAGTGAAGCATTAAAGGCATGAAAAGAATAATGATTTGCCATCCAGGTCAGTTCCAGTGCTTGGGAGGGAGATTTCTATTCAAATATTGTTTAGATTATTATGATGAAATTAGGACAGGTAACAAGGGCAACTTCCAAACACAGAGGTCTGAACCACAACCAAATTGTGCTACAAATAAGCAGCACTCAGAATGATAAGTCTTGCTGCCACATACTAAACTTAGGGAAAGGAGCACCCAGAATATAAATTGGACTCAAGGCAAAAGCAGCTGCAAAGCAAAGAACAAGCTGATTTGACACTTGCTTAAAAAAAATCCATTAATCAGAGGAGAAATATTTATGCTTTCAAGTCAGAATACCAGACTTGAAAAACCAAGTATCTGCATAAATTCCTCATTGTATTTCCAGACTTTCAGCCACAACACAACTATTTCTGTGAAAAATGTGATTATACAATTTTGTGTGTGTGTTGACAATTAGTGAGAGTAGAATTAAGAGATGTCCCCACATCAAGAGATCTAAAAAATTCCACACAGGTAAAATGAAGAATATTTCAAGCTAACACTGGACCACTGATTAAAACCAGATCATGTTTCATTATTATCCAAAAGTGGTGGATATAACCTGCAAGTTGGAATTCATTTTATACTTCATAATTTCTTCCTATTGAATCTGAGTGCTTCTTTAAAAAGCAAATTATTTGCGATGGGTATTTTTAATGGGAATTTTGAAAAAAATAGCCAATATCTAATCTTAAAGTTCTCCTGAATTTCTGTTGCTATAACAACGCATGAAAACCTTTTTCCTGTTGAGGACATCTGTAGCTATTTTTACAGGCAACAGCTGGATTTGTCTGTCTGAATTTCACTTAGGAGAAAAAGTGTTTTATTTGCTGCCTTTGAACAAGCTTTTAACATAATGACAAATGTCAGAGCCCAGCAGGCTCAGTAGCTGAATAATCTGGTATAAAACATGTATTACATGGCAAAACTGTAAATTAAACAACAATTTGATTAAAAGTAGTGAGAGTCTCACAGTCCCCCCGTGCACAGACAGCGCCTCCTCCCACATTTAGCACTGGAACAGCAAGGGCACAACAAGTCCTTAGAAATAAGAGATCTTTGATCACAGGAGATGCCACCTTTGGACTTTAAATTTGTCTAAAATTTACCAATACAGAAGAGCAAGAGTCTGACTTGCAATTTCCTGTAGAACAAGGTGTGTCTGGCACTTGGGAACATGCAGCATTCTGAGATGCCCAAATCCACTGAAAATGTGACAGCCAACCTTTCTCATCCTTCTCTAGGAAACTTTCTCATACAACAAAAACAACAAATCAAGTCAGTGATGAACATGGAGATTTTTTCATAATTAACTGAGGTGTCTCAGCACCTTGCAGGATTAGGCTTTGTGTCATCTCGCCCTCAAATTACTGATATCTGTAAGACTGGAATGAGAAATTTGGAGCTCAGATAACCAGGGAACACCCAAATTGGCATTGAGAGAAGGCCCTTTTAGTTTAATACTCCACTTTATGTTGTACAGGATGTATTTATTATTATTATTATTATAATTGCACATAATTTAGAATATAGTATCATTAGCATGAACCCCTGGAGTGGATTGTTTGAGGATTAGGGAAGAATGAGCAATATCCTGATGCTGATTATAAAGCTCTGCTCCTATGTGTGGGGAGAACCTGCTGGAAGCTGCATCCCTGCACCCCCAGGCACAGCTCCAGTGGTGCAGAGCCTTTCAGAGTACAAGGAGTCACAAAAGGCTACGTGGATTCCTGAAAAATTCCCTCCTGCTGTTTCCAAAAAGACCTGTTAGTGATGAACTGAAATCACAAACAGAAATAGCACCAAGACTCCACTGGGATATTGGAAATACACAATATGTGCATTATACCGAGGCAGGAACTGCACCTATTCCTGGGGCAGGGGATTTGGAGAATATTTGCTTTATTTTTCAAACAAAAGAGAGGAGGGCATGACATTTTGTGAGCAGGGTCTGTATCTTTTTTTCTTTCTGATTTTAGCTGTAAATACATAATTACTGTAAATGCATTCAACACCTACACGACTTCTAAACCAGCCCAGAACTGTTCCTATTGCATGTGCTGATCAATAATTACCAATTTCATGCAGAGACAGGTAAATTGCCAGTGACTCACCCCAGGACACTTCATGTTCAGACAGACGCCTACAGTTTAAAGGCAACAGTTTGCAACACAAAAGGCAAAACCAGTCTGAAAATTTTTCTTAATAATTTGCTCCCAGCTGTTTGCTCACCACATTAAGATGTGTGCAAATTCCTACTGCAAAAGTCCTGAGTATGACTTGGATGTCGAGGAGATTTACAGCCCAGTGGCAGACAATAGTTTTGTTGACGCTTTCTAAACTGAATTTATTGAGAGCTTCCTGAAGAGAAGAGAAGTATTCAATTACCCAGCAAATATCAAAGAACATGCTTGATGCTGCTGTTCTTCCCTTGGACAGGAATTCCAGGCTTTGAAGTGTGACCTTTTGTTCAGGCCTACTGGAGTCTGTGTTTAAATTGTGTGCTGGAGAATTGGACACAGTGCTGAGCTTAGGAGTGATTTCCATGCTGGTTTATCCACAATGCAGGAAGCAGCACAGAAAGTAGAGACTAAAAGGCCCAAGGCAGTAGTTTTTCAACCATTCTCTAAAGGAACAAACCAACCCCCCAAAAAAAGATTAAGAGCAGGGATATGAAACAATTGAAATTCAATATCTGAACTCTGGCAGGCTGAGGAGCACCTGGATGCTTTGCTGTTGTTAGTAAGGGAATAAAGAAAATAACACAGAATAAAACAGCCTTGAAATGCAGCTAGGACAAAGCAGAGAAATTCTGTCCCAGGATTCATGATCCATGTGAATGCTCATCTGAAATTGCACTCATTAATTGATTACTCTGTTGATCTACAAGATAAGAGGTCAACAGACCCAGGAAAGTGAGGGATGTGACAGGATGGGCGGTGGAAAGCAACTTATTTGTTAGGATATGGCAAAAAACAAGTAGTTCAAGCAACTTAAAGAATTGTAGAATGACCTTGTGTTAATCAGGTTAGCATGCCCAAGGGAGTGGGAGGGAAATCTCTTTACTTAATAAGATCAGTCTTGATTTTAGAGATAATAGGGACATAATTACAAATTGGTGAGGATGATGTGACCTCCAACCCATGTTTTAAATCCTCACCTCGAGATACTTAATGAACCTAGTGAAAGTGGAAAATAAAATGGAGTAAGGAATGATGATCAGAGCCAATGACTGGTGGAAAAGTCTTCGATAACAATCACACTGAATTTTGAGGAACCGAAAGAAACATTTTAACACCACGTGAAAGAAGATCTATATGCAGCAAAACCTTTTAACACATCTTGTAAAGTAAATTACATCAATACACTCACACTTTAACAGTGTGGTTTGCAGCTTTACCACACAAAATGAGAGCAAAACAGAGAGAAAATGAACTGGTCTTTCTTTGAAGCAACCTCCACATGCATCTTCTTGCATAACCTTCCAAAAAATGTGGCCTTTTCTGTCTACTATTTATATTTACTGTGGTTGTTACGATGGATTTTGGAATAAACTCTCGGTAATCAATCTTTAGAAACACAACAGGACCTGGGTTTTGCACCAAGGGATACAAACATCTGTAACCCTGCAGGTGCTGCCATCTGCTCAGGTATTAGAATTTGTACCCACAAATACAGAACTCTTTCAGGAACTATAAATACCTTTGGTTTCATATTTTTGTCATTTTATGAATGTTTTAAAAATCCAAACTTTATGTACAAGCATTAGAAAAAAATATATATGCTAGAAAAGGAAGAGAGAAGTTTAGAATGGATATTGGGAAGGAATTCTTTGAACTGCAGAAAGGATTTCTGCCAACAGTGACTGACCTTGAATTAGGCCTCAACACTTTAGAAAACACTTGAATTTACCTCATTTCCAGACCATCAGCATTCAAAACATGAGTGACACAGATCCCCCATGTGCTGAAATTCTGAAAACTTACCTTTAAACAACAGGATCAAAGTAACACCAAAGCATTACTAAATGTCTTTACTACCATTTTTCCTGATGAATGATTTAATATCAAACCAAAGGAAAAAAAATTCTAACCTAGTGACTTCAAGATGACATTGCTCTCTGTTCCCAGTTACTGTGTGATCCTCAAGCTGAAATCAAAAGTTGCTCCATAAATTTAATGCTATTTAAGAAATCTAGGGTTTAAAGAAATGTAAAGCAGAAAAAACAATAGAAGATAGCTTGAGGGGAAAAAAGAAATCAGTGGAAAACCATGAAATTTCTCAGTGTTCCATCCTTCATGTCACAAATAATCTCTCTGGAGATATAAACACACGGGCAAAATTCAATTAATGCTTTCAAACTGACAAGAGTGGTTAAAAATAATAAAATTAAGCCTTTTTAATCAGAAGGCATTGCCAAAAGGTGCATCCAATGATTCTAAGGCCTGGGAAGGATCCCACTTAATGAGCCCAGAGTGTTCCTAAACCTCCTGGGTCTGTCCCAAGCCACCCCCTCCTGTCAGAGCTCCCAGAGGTGCTGGAAGCTCTTCCCAAATCTCCTGGCTGGAGATTGGGTTGCTATGATATATTTCTATGGAATAATAAGGAAAAGAAATTATGGAAAATATGAAGATTGCAGGCATGTTCCCTGGAAAAAAAACTATTTCATCACAGGAAGCAATCCTGACCTATGAATTCCTTACCAAAAGAAGTTCTTCCCACTGTCAGTTCCAATTTATGCTCCTTTTGAGATGAATCAAAAAAAAAAAAAAACCAAACAAAAAACAAAGGAGAAAAGAGGGGAAACAAAACCAGAATTTTGTTGAAAAAATACTAAGACACTATAGAAAGAGTTTTTGTGTTGTTATGGAAACCCAGAAAGCATGGGCTAGGAAAAAGAAAAGTGAATAAAGAAGCAGTTTCAACTGCAAATATAAACATGTCCTTGTTTCCCGGAAAAAGTCCTTCCAAAGGATTTTGTTGATGCTGTGCATCCAAGCAACTGAAAACTACAAATTCTACCCCAGAGAAACACAGATAAAAATTTGAAATCCCCTGTAACAAAATAATAAACAGGACAAGGGATAAAAAACCAGATGGAGTTATCAAAGTGTTGTTTTCACACCCACGAAGAAACAGTTTGCTGAAAATGCAGAAAACTTCAGACATTCTGTTTTAAGTAATCAGTAGAGTGGTGGGAAAGGACAGGATTCTGTATTTATCTGGAGAAAAATAGTTCTCTGCTCCTCTCCCACATTTGTATTTGCATTTCATACATTTTGAGCAGGTAGCCAAAGAAATAATTCTGTTCCCTGAACATAAATTACTTAGCAAAAACTGGTTGTTTTATAGGAATATGCAGAATAAAATGCAAAAATGTTCATTATATGTTAGTTTATAGTGCTTTGCACATGCAAAGTTAATTTAAATATATTTCCTGACACATTCCTATGTTGCATCCAAAAATAATGGTAATTAAGTGCACAGATATAACCAAGCTTTGGCTTTGCAATTCTCATTCTGTCATTAGGTAATTCTTAATGAAATGGAACAAATCAGTCCTGCTAATGGCATAATGCTCTTATGTACCTGGATAATCTGCACTGCTCAGGTATCCTGCAACTTGTCAGCTCAGAATCAGGATGGATCTTTTAGGGAAGAGTGGCCCTTTCCCTACAGAAAGACAGAGGTGCATGCACTGAAAACACTTTTCCACTGCTTGAGAAAGAAAAAAAAATTGATTTTTTTTTAACTTGTAGCAGTGGTCACCTGCTTATGTAAATCAACAGCAAGACAAGAGAGAGTTTGTCATCGATTCTAAATATTCAAGGGGTAGATTGTCAGTGAATCCTCAGTGGTTTTGGCACCAAACATCCTGCCTGCACCTACTGAACAATTACTGCTGCTGATGGAATAATGGGCAGGAAATCAACTGCACACATCCAACAAGCACTTCTGTAAAGAAGCTAATCTTTAAAAGCAGTTTCTCTTCCTCACCAAAACAAAACACCAAAAATAAAAATAAAAAATCCCCCAAGGGCAGCAGACCACAGAGTTCACATTATGGACCCAGTGAGTTCTAAATTCATTCTGGAAAGAAAACCATTTTTACTGCAGCCATCCATCACTCACCCAGCTCAGGAGCTTTTTACTCCCTGCAGGGAAAAGTCTCTTCATCCTCACTTCTGTCATTTTAAACCACAGAAGGGAACAAATCACACACCTCAGACTGGGGTTTTATTCTTTCTTACACCAAATTTTTAAGTTATTTTGTGTCTGGGAGCTCTGTACTGTGCTGGCAGTAATGATTTCAGTTAAGGAAAATAACTGAACTCTTCATGTACGTACATTTGTACATAAATAAATAAAAATCAAGCAATGTTCACAGAGATGTTATCACTGTAGTTTTAGAAAAAGACTGAACTGCACTAAATTACTGGGATTAGCTTTGGTTTGTTTATTCCATGCTCTTGCAAACACCTTTGCCTCCAAATTCCTGTCCAACTCCTTAATATTCTTCTAGTAAAACTCCAAAATAGAAATATGGATCTTAGCAGGATCTAGCGTAGGACTTGCTTGTGGGAGAAATAAAACAGTAAAGGAAAAATAATGTGATTTTTCAAACTGAAACATTTTACCTCATTTTGTGGGGATACTCACAGAAAGCCACCCTGTTTTCCAATATTCTTCAGCAACACACACAAAGCCAAGGCCTTATCTATTTAAGAGCACGAAAGTGTCTCAACAAAATACTGTAACCTCTCTACTTGAGCCACTGCATCTCCAGAAATACAGTTTCAAATTCAAATGTGCAATGTTCAAATGTCCATTGAACATCCTGGTGGGCACCTTCACTGCCAGTTCTGAGCCAGAAGCAGAAAAATTGCAACAAAGAACCTGGGGAATTGGTCCCAGAAAATGTATTTTCCTTTGGGTCAAGTGGGAGCAGGACTTGAGAAGCCCCAGGATGATTTCCCTGCTGCCATCCTTTCTCTCCTTTGGGGTACAGAATTAGTTACAATCTCTGCCATAAAAGATACAATGTACTGATTTATCCCTAATTAAGGATGGAGTGGAGAAAAAACATTTGATTGTTATTTACCTTTAGACATCTGTCAGCCTCTTTCAAATACAGTGATTTGAAAGGGGAGAAGAAACCTCACTAATTGCTCTCAGAGCTGTGTGAAGAGTTCAGGCTTTCTGTTTTTGGGTTTTTGTAGGGAAGAGCTATGTTTCAGATGTAGTGTGTGTTGCTATGGTAATTATTATTTTACTGAATGGTATACATTCAGAACTGATTTCATATTGTCAGACAGCAATTAAACAGATTAGGCTGTGTATACTCACAGTTCTGAAATATTTCCAATTTGTTTTAAATTTTAGGGCATGTGAAAAGCACTGGTCTAGGAAGTGAAATATCAATTGGAAGGGTAGCTCCAGCTGCACAGGTTTCTTCATCCCTCCTCCTCTACTCACAAGCCAGGGTATTTAGGAGTAGAGACACTGCAGGACATTTTGAAGCCTCAATTCCCACTCTGTCTCTCTGGCTCCTCATCTCCTGCTGCAGACTGGAAATCTCTTTCCAGATGGCTGAAGCAGCACCTCCAGTAACTATCCAAAATTGAACATACTGCCTTCCATCTCCTGTTATTACCCTGCTCTTCAGAGGAAGTTTTCACTTGCTGGTCACTGAAAAAAACCTCAATGAAGAGAAATTATTTTCCTCCTCCTGGTGTCCCTTTGCTACCATCCAACCTCTGAAGGCAGGTTGGCATTACTGCACCCAGTTTGGTCCCCAGGACACCTGGGCAACAGAACCAAAGCATGAAGGGCTCACTTTGCACCACAAACCCTCTGATTTCATGTCCAACAAGTCCTTTAGGCTGACAATAATTTCCAGATTTATCCAGCCCCCTCAGGTTATAGAAACACAAAAGAAGTCAAGGAAGAAAAACAGGAAACAACATCATTTAATTTTCCTGAGAGATTCCAAGTATCTCAGAGCAACTAGAGTGACAATATTCCCCCAGGACAAAAATGATGCTAAAATTGGTGTAACCAAGCCCAAAAAACCTTTTGGAATTTTATTTGCTGTGTCTTAGCTTGGCACAAGAAGAAATTACAGCAGCCAGGATAGGAAGTTAAGAAAACTCAGGCTTATGCTCAGCTTTAATGCAGGTTTTCTTTGGTAAACCAATCAATTCCAGAATCCCATTTTTCCCCATGCTAAGAAATAACTCAAGGCAAAATTTAATCCATGTGAGTAGGGATAGTCATGGAGATGAATGATGAGTTTGAAAACTCTTGGATGAAAAACACTTGAAAAATGTCCAGAATTGTCAGGAAGGAAAGGAGCTGTACAGCTTCTGAGCAAAGGATAATAATCTTCAAAAAAAAGAGCAAATTCTCAGTTCTGTCAGCCCATGGATGGATATGTGCAATAATACAGGTAAAAATAGGGTGTAGCTTTAAGCTTTATGGGGAAGACACCCAACAGGCACAGAACAGCAAGAGAAATTATAAGATTATCTAATTATCCATATATTTCCCTGGTCATTTTCTCTCTCAAGTACATTATTTTCATAGGTTGACATATTCCAGTTTGTGGGAGCAGGTCAGCCAGGAGATCAGGAATGAGTCAGCAGTGGAAGGCTGATGGAAACATTAATCTTGAGGAAAGCTAAAGGATGAAAACAGAATCATCCAAGATCAGAGAGGATATAATGGGCATGGAGGGGCTGAAAGGTGAACAGACTGATGGCTGCACAAAGGAACATCAGCTGGCACAGCACAGGCCATCAACAAACAGGAAACAAATTGACTAAAATAAGATAGAACCTTGAAAATTAGGATGAAAATAATTTGGATTCCAAAAGGAGACATAATTTACCCAAAGGATGTCACGTCCTGGCAATGTGAGTGAAGCAATTGTAGAGCATTTGCTGTTTCTCCTGGTGATAAGGAATCAACATAATCTGGGCATTTCAGACAGTTCACAAAGGATTTGGCATCCAGTCAGGAAAGTCTTGACTTATCTTTTTGTCCCAGTTCCCAACCCTGTGAACAGTGGGGGCTTTGTGTGCCATCAGGGTATTGCTAAAATAAACAGGTTGTTCACAACAGCACTCCCTCCCCAAAATCACCAAAACAAGAATGGCTTTTTTATGTCTTTTGGATCAAGCTGTCATGTCTGTAAAATACAGACATGCTGGGTATCCCTGACATATGGTCAAAATAATTTGGGTTATTTTCTTAAATGCAACCTTCTTTTAAAGCAAATTTACTGTGTAAGAGCTATGGAGGGGGAAATGATGCAAAATGAATCAGTATTCAGTTCCAAGGGATATTATAATACATATTTAATTTTAATAGATACTGAAACTCTCTGTTGGGCTTAATATTCAGGCTAATTATGACTAAACCAAAATGGTGGGGTTTTTTTTTTTCCCTTACCTATGTGTTTGAGAAAATTTGGGTTTGTCTGGAGAGAACAGGGAAGTACAGACAAGGTCATTCACCTTCAGCTGCTGAAAGAGCTCAAAGGAAGAGCCTGAACTGTAATTTCTGCCTCTGGAAATGAATGCAAACAGTTAACTGGTGCCAGGATTCCACAAGATGAGTTTAGGAAAGCTCATAATCCTCAGATTTCCAAAAAGGCCACCACCTTAAAATGCAGTGGTGAAGGAACAGATCATTCTTTAAGGCCACACTGGCAGCTGAAGCAATTGTTACAGCAGTATCCCAAACTTTCTCCTTAAAATGGTTCTAAGAACATCCCTCAGCCCTTGCCGAGTTAACTTGCAGTTAGCACGTGTGACGCTGAGCTCAAAGTTATTTTAGGAGCCAACTGGAAAGGAGATTCAGCCTTTTTAAAAATGGAATTGTTTTCTCTGGTTTAAGACTGTTTCCATGGAGAGACCACAGCATATGAACATCTTTAGGCCAAGTGCTTTGCTGCAGGCTTATCTGAATGGAAGCACCACAGGAGGAAGGATAATTGAGGCCAGTTGTTTAAAATTCATGGGCCTCCTCCTATACTTATACTCAGAAGCAATTTATTTTCATTATTTTGATCTGTTAAGCATTTAAAAGTTAAACAGTGCTATACATACCTTCTCTTAAGTGACATAATATAATATTTACTCAGGATGGAATAAACTTAGTGGCAACAATGTCACACTGTTGGGTGAGGGTGACAAAGTGGCAGGAAAATCACACTGTAGATGAATGCAAAGGGATGCATGAGGAAAAGAAACCTCCATCCTAAATTCACACAGAAAATAGTGGGCTCTGAACAGACTATTGCCTCTTGGGAGAAGCATTCTTCTAAGTTATAATGAATAGGTCTATTAAAAAGGCAGTTTACTCTTCACTAAAGGAAAATAAAGCCAGTAGAGTGGTGGTAGTTACTGGAAACAGAGATGTTGTTATCCTGCTTTATAAACCCTGTGTGAATATTGTCTCTGATTGGGATCTCAGTCCAGCTTCTCTCCTTACAACTTCCCCTCCCAGCACAGACAAACAAGAAAAAGTATACAGAAGGCAATAAAAAGCCATAAAAGGAATAGAACATCTGCTCTTGGAGGAAGAACCAAGAGTTTATATTGTTTAAAAAGTAAATATACTGGATATGCTGTGTGCTCTTGCACGCCAAAATTCAACCTTTCCCCTCAAAAAATGCTAACTGGAATTTGGCAGAAGCAAGTTGTGGGATCGAGGAGCTAATCTTTAAACTTGACAGACTTACAAAGATTTACCTAAGTCTTGAGAAAACTTTTAGAGCTTAAAAATGCAGTTTCCCTTCTCTGTGCTCACCCCATCACATGAATTGCTGGTTTAATCTGTGTTTCACCCAGTGCAATAACTCATGTTCAGGCTTCTGCTCTCAGGAATGAGGGTGGGAATGCCATGGGCATTTTTCCAGTCAGGAATGTTATGGGATGCAGCCCATTTGTGGTGGCAAAGCCAAACCAGGGCAGTAAGAGCAGAACTCAGCACAATTCAGTGTAAATGTCTCAGTTCCACAGTTACATCCCAGGAAAATTAGGGTCAAAACACTCAGATAAAGTTCCAGTTTTTTGCTAATGGAAAATGATCACCTGAACTACCTTAAAATCCAGTAGAAGAGCCCTCACCTGCTGTTTGTTGCATGGAGTTGTTTGTTCTATGCCTGGGCCAGGAGGACACCTGCACACTTCTCCCAGGACAGAAGGGTCATTAAAAACCTGAATGGAAGAAGAAGGACAGGGAGAAAATTTCCTCTGGCAAGTCAGGATGTTGCCACTTGCTCTGGCTTTGCTGCTCATGATAAATGTGAGTGTCAGGCTCTCAGAGCTGAGTCCCAAATCAGACAAGCTGATCCTCAAAAGACAATGGCTGAGTCTGAGAACATTTTCTATAGCTAAAGAAATTCCATTTAATAGCAGAACATTTACCTTTGACATCAGAACCTCTGTAGACAAGAGAGGAACAATTTACAATTGACATTTTCCACAGCAATACTCTGTTCCGTTACAAATGCATCATGTTCTTTCCATTCTTATGCATGAAGAATAATGACCTTAAAAGTAACATTTCAATTTACAAGAAATTTTAACTAGCACAATCATCATACCCAAAGGAATATGGTATTGAAATATTATTCTCTTGAACTTTGCAAAACACAGTGAGATATCAACTAAAAAACAAACCTTTCACTGATTTAAGGTACAGATATTGTGGTGAGGTATTTTTGCAAGGAAAAGTTAATTTGCTCTTCTCTGCACAAATAATACTGATAATTAACAGACAGTCCATATTCACTGTCTCAAACCAAATTTCCTGAGATAAACAGGGGTACAGAGAAGCAAAATGATCAGATTTTGCCTGGGTTCTTTGACCTGCATTTCTTGGACTAATGAGAAAGTATCTCATTAAGATGCAAACAAGCAGCCTATGTGAAAGGAATTCCAGCCTTCCAATTGCCTTTGTAATTTCCTGTATTATGACAAACATTTCTAAACACAGGCAGACATTTTCAAACCATTAACTGAAGATTTTCAGATATTTTTAGGTCAAAATCCCTGGTTTATTATCAATATAGACTCTGATATGTATATATAGGAAGCCTTCTCTTTTCCTACAGAGCAGAAACCAGTTCTGTAGCAAACATGGGTTAATGCAACAAGAACACTGATGAGCCACAAAAGTCTTGTCAGCCACAACTCTGTAACGAAATATGTCAGCAGAAGAAAAATGGAAATGTTCATGTATTTTCCTTCTTGAAATTCAGGATCTGATTCTGCTGTTTGATTGCATCTCTGGGGATAAACTCAAAAACCAGACAGGCTTGCTTTGTCATGTTTCTCCTCTGGAGAATTTTGAAAAAGAATCTATTTGCACCAGTGAAGGTTGAAAAAATCGGAATCAACAGTGGAACGCTCAGCTGGTTCCTCCCTCCAAGACAAGTGAAACAAGAAGACTTTGTGTCTTTTATCCAACTGAAGCCATTGCCCCCAATGGATTTTACACATTCACAAATATATTTATGATGCCTCATTAGCCTGGCATGATGAATAAACTCCATCAATCAACATTTATTTTACTAGATTTAACTGCTATTACCCTTGAGTTGAAAAGGAAATGAAGAAAAATGTAGGCTTGCAGGAGCTGTTCGCCCAAGGGCTTTGTTAAAGATGAAGGGGGGAAAAAAGGAATAGAATCATTTAGGTTGGAAAAGACTTTAAAGTCCAGCTGTTCTCCAGCACTGCCAAGACCACCACTAACCCATGTCCACAAGTCCATCCACATGGCTTTTAAATCCCTCCAGGGACAGTGACTCAGCCACTTCCCTGGGCAGCCTGTGCCAATGCTTGATAACCCTTTTGTGTTGTTTTTCTGTTTTGATCGGGGAACAAGAATTACTCATCTGCTGTAATTATTGTTAACAGCCATACCTTCCAGAAGGGTAAGGGCAGAGGGTGCTGTGCCTCTCTCAATGAGAATCTCCAAAGTTAATGGGAGCTGCATCAAGAGAGCTGAAAGTGATGGGCTTCTACTCACTTGGCAAGGAACTGAGCTGACAGGAATTGGTGACGTTGTTGTGGCTCTTCATGTGCCACTGTCACTGCCACGTAAATCACCAGCAAAAGTGCCAGTGGTGTGAAATTTTAGATGAGCACTGACTGGGGAAGGGGAGCAGGAGCCCTGAGCTAAACCCTGGTACTGCAGCTGGCAGAAATTGTGATGAGATTTAGCACAGGACTTGAGTTTCAGGAGTGAAACAACAGCCTCAATCAGCCCTAACTCAAACTATATTTATTTCCAGAGCCTGTGCACGCATGTGTGTGTGTGTGTGTGTGTGCGCCTTTAAAGATAAACCAGCAAGCAGACAGATGTTGATTCATGGAGGGTTAGAATTAAAATAGCCTCCTTGCTGATTACACCATTCAGCAGAGGCTGTTTTGTCCTATTTGATGTTATTTTTTCATTGCTGAATGCTACAACATTGTCTCATCTGCAATGTCCTTTAACACCGTGTTCATAATGCCACAAAGGTACTGATTGACCAGAACATTCCAGTGTGTATATTAAGACTTCCATCATGCAAAAATAACAACATAAATGGCTGGCTTTGCCTGTGCTATCTATCTGTAGATAGGTAGCTATAATCCCCAAATCTCTCTATATCCCAATCCCTCTGTTTTATCTCCAAAACAATACTGAAAAAACCCACAACAAACCATGCTTATATTATGCCATATTAAAAGCTCAGCAGAATTTCATTTAACAGCTACATTTGCTTTGTTTGAGATTACAAACACAGATCTCCCTCTTTCTGGCAATCCATAACCTAAGATATTTGGCACTCTATCAACAATTCCAGACTTGGAAGGATTATAGATGTGCTGACAGTTAAAGGGAGTTAGAGTTCCCTGCCTAAGATAGATAAGTAGCATGTACTCTTTGATAAGTCCTATCAGAGCCCCACTCTGACAGGAATTCCTCCACGATGCCACTAAATCTTGCACCGTGAAACTCATTAAAGGCGCTGCCATTTGTCCCAGCAGAGCCTGAAGTCCCCTGTCACCAGGAAATATATTCCATTTCTTTCCCCAATTACATACATGCTGCTTTATATTCCAGATTCAGAGTATGTTCAGGGGGACTGGGAAGGGGGGGGAAGAAGGAAGGCACACAGATCTAGCCCCTGTGCTTAATCTGGTGAGCTGTAAGACAAAGCTGTCTGGTGGCTTTGTGTCAGAGGAATGAGCTGAGCAGTGCAACATAAATTCCACTGTTTGTAAATATCTTGTTCCCATCGATTGCACAGGGTTGCTCTGCTGAAATGAGGAGTTTCTGGAGAAACCCTGCATTTGGGGGGTGTGTGTAACTCTCAGCTCTTTCCTTGCAGTGATTCCTCCCCGTGCCAGGTTTTTGCAATATCATTACCCACACACAGAGCACGAGGATCTCAGCCAGCTCCATTCAGGAGCAGCACATCTAAGTTGACTGAACATTTTTTTCCTACAGGAATATCACGATGATAGGTTCTGCAGAATGTGGTCAGACTTGTGCTCACTTCACTGGATGCTACATCATTACAAAATCCATTCTCAAATCTCTTCTTGCCTTCAAGATAATTGGGAAAATAACAGAGCTCCAGCAGCAAAAGCCTTGCTGTATGTGTAATGAAGATCTAAGATCAAACATCTCAATGGATTCTCTTAAAATAAGTGTATTATAATTTCCTAGATTATTACCTGCCAAAGCTCAGTGGGTGGGCTCTGAAGGCCTACGCTGTCAGGAATCCCAGGTTCTTAGAATCCTGTCATATCTGTCTGCATCCACCCCCTCAGTGTTTCCAGTTTCCCTTCTTCTGCTTCTGAAAGTAATTCCCATGGTAGCTGTCACATTAAGATATTGGGATACAGCCTTCCCACTGCACTTTTGGATTCCAGCTGAACCTGATTGTCAACTTCACTAATAGAAAGTGAGTACAACCTCCTCCAGTGCTGTGAGATTAATTTGCCTTGAGCTAATGAAAGTCAATTTCTAATTTCAACCCTTAATTGTGATCAATAGGGCTTGAATGAAACTTATCCAGACAAACAAGGAGAGAGCTGATAGGCAGAATCCATATCCAATGTGGCCATTTAGGATTGGATTCTTCAGGCATTTTTCAGAAACAGGGAGATGACAGCTCAGAGTTTTTACAAGAGCAAGTCTGGTGAAGTTAAAGAGCACAGTAAATGGGTTTAGAGTCCCAGAGATTTTCACTGGTTTTTACATAAATGGACATTCCATAAGGTGCCTCACACACTTTATTGGGAGAGGCCTGTTCCCTCCAGGTGGTAAGGCCTAAATCCCAAGCAAGCCATCATCTCTGGCTCTTCACTCCATCACTTTTACTCTAAATCTCCTTAGAGCATGGACACCTTATTTCAGTTCCTGTGGCATTCTCTGAGACACAATGGAGATGAAAACATCACAATTCTTCTGCATTCTTAATTCAGAACAAAAAACCAACCACAAGACCTTGTACATACACACACTAACACATCATTTAGCCAATTCTACATTTTTAATAAGCTCCCAATCAGGTTATTCTTAACCCAGAAAACTCTTTTGATCTTACTGGTAGCTCATGGGCAAGCTTGTTGGCTACAGATTAAAGCTGTTCTAGACAGGACTGTACATTTGTGTGCTATTTTTTCTTATTATTGAACACCATGGCCAATATTTTGCAGAGATAAAATAATCAGAATGATATTTTCAAGCCTGATATCAAGGGCAACACTTCCCCAAGTGCTTTGTTCACGCTGCCATTTTTCAGGAACTTTCCCAGTTTGTTGTTCCCACCAGCGTTATGATGAGGGCAACAATTTTAGACACTTGAGTGTAAAATTTCCTTATCATGTCACTTCCCCTTGCTCTAAGTGAGACTGGCAGCTTGTATTTGCTACTCATACTCAGCAGTAGTCTCTCCTCTTTTCACAGATTATACTACAATGGTTTTATAACTACACACAGCGAGCAGCAGTAAAAATGCCAGTAAAATTAATCAGCCTTGTATCTGTGTTAAAAATCCTGCCTTATCATGCATATATTTTGGTTTTTCTCAGATTATGGCTACAACAAATGAATAATGAACCTATGCAAGCAAATTCAGAGCAAGGCATCATGCTCATACAAATGACTGTGTTCACACAACAGAGATGTATAAACAACCTATGGGTCCAGGAGGTGGAAAACAACAGATGAATCTGTGGAACAGAATAATACTTGTGGAATGTTTTCTTCTACAGGATATCTGAGCATGTGGGCTGCAACATGGAACTGGGGGAGTTACAAGTATACTGAATATACTATATTATATAGTATATATACTATATATACTATATAAATATACTTAATACTGCAAAATCCTTATTTTGATATTAGGTCACCACATCACTCCACACTTCAGTTCTGACAGCAACTGGCAGAGAACCAGATCCCTTACAAAAGAGGAGGAAGAAATCTAAAAATTACCAGTTTCTCCTAGATGCTGGAAAGAACAAATCTACTCATTACCAATCCCATCCAAACTGGTGTAAGTTCATCAGCACCACTGGGTAATTTGCTATGTCAGTGTCCTTCTGTTTGTTATGAGATTTCTAAAATATAAGGAATTCTTATTTCCCATGTATAAAACAAAAATAGGTAAAGAATGATAGATTTATCTTTTCAAGGTACTCCTGGAAACATAAAAGCATCTACAGCTGGTTGGGCCACAGAAACACTGGATGAACAAGACAATTTGGGCCATCTGTTTACCTTGTCAGACTTCCTTTGTCGTGGAAAAAACACTTAACACTGACAAAAACGAATGGTGAAACTTGAGAAAGATGACTGTTCTATAAATCCATAGTTATGATATTTCAGCTGTTGCCCTACAGCCACATCACTGAATAAATAAGGGAGTGTGGTTGGGTAAAAGGTGCACCTTTCCCCAAGGAATCAAACAGAATATCCAATGTAGTTCGGATCGATTTCAGCTGTCCAGCCTCTAACTGGGAATGATTGGGTGATTAGGTGCAATCAGTGTTTTACTGGGAGGTTTAAACACAGAGAAGGTAACTGAAGTGATCATCCTGGCAATTCCTTTTAATTGTTTGAGCTGAGCCAATGTTTCAGGTCTAATTACTCTTACAATTTTATTTTTAAAATTCTTTTCAATTGACACTCTATTACATTTTCTCATTCTGCCCCTTTCTTGTTGAAGGTTAATCGGTGACTGCTGTGTGTGTTGGAAAACAACCCCACTGGAATTTCAGATTGTTCTTTTTTTTACTGAGTTTCTGAGCTCCTTGATTGCAGAGTAAAAGTCTAAAATGTTTCCAAGCACATTTTTGGGAAGCAAACCCAACACCAGAGTTTTTCTCAATTATTTTAAATTACATCAGTTGTATCATTTGGAGCTAAGTTGTGACACAATGATTGCTTGGTTTGGCAGAACTTTCTAATTCACGTTTCTTTTGCATATTCCTGTTTTAGGAATTTCTATGGCATTTTTAAATGCCATTTTTATATGGGACTTTTCTAGAGGCACAAGGAAAGCACCAGTTAAACAAGACTCCCAACTGGATTTGTGTTTGTAGGAGCAGCACAATGCAATTATCATTTAAGTTACAACTACAGAAATGAAAACTTTGTCACAGAATGGGCAGAGGGTGGGGAGAAAAGATCAAGAATGAGAAGGATTTTCTTAAGTGGAGAAGAATTTTTGAATGTTTACTTTTAAACCAAAAGTGACTTGCTCTTTTTTTCCCCCCCTATAAATTTTTCCACAGCCTTGCACTGCTTTGTGTATTTATCCTTCCTTCTTCCTAGAAAAGTAAAACAAATCATCTTCCTTAAAATAAAGGACAAATAGAGAGTAAATGAATTAACTCCATTCTGAGACATAAGGCTTTATGAAACTGGAGGATATGTTAGTTTATTCTTGGATTTAAAAGCAGTAATTTTTGAGGGTCATATCCTGTGCCCTTTTTTTAGCCCACACTTCCTTTGACATAACTTGGAAGTCCTTGACATGCAAAAAATGCAGATTGACCTGAACACACACTGTGGAGCTTGGCATCTCCCTGGAACTTTCCAGGTTTATTGTTGCTACCAGGATCACTACCAGGGTTTAACACCTCTGAATGTTTTCTGTTCTATCTGCCAGGCAGCCACAGGCAAAACAAACACTGTCACACCTCGTACAGCACCGAACAGAGACAGCTGAATTATTTTATCAGTCTTCCCAAAAAACCTTTGAGTGCAACCTAAAACAGCTCCCTGAAAAGCATCTGGAGCTGGTAGCAGGATATTAATAGCAAACCCCCACAAAAGCAAGAGCATGAGAAATTCTCTAAATTAAAGTAACAGCACAGCCCCAGTACTTCGTGGGGATGTCAAAGTACAAACCAAGCCTGGTGTAACTTCAGCTCAGGAACTCAGCCAGGATAAAAAAATTGAGGAGTTTCTGTACTTTGCAAACTCTTTTCACAGACTGACAGTGATTTTCTAAGGAATGAATGGGTGGGTCACTTATGTTTGTGGGATTATTTAACTCACTTTCTTCCTCTTTCTGTTTATTTAGCGCTACCTTAATGAGCTGGGTCTCATCTCTTTACAAACATAAAGCAGACTTCCTAGAAGTGCTCTCCTTCTTTCTGTACTTCCTCAACAGATGTTATTTGTTATCTCTATTTCAGAAAAAAACAAAATACCCACCTTTACAAGGTGTAAATTCCATATTTAAGTTACCACCTTTGTTTGTATTCCTGTTAAGAAGCGCAGACAGACATGGAAAGGGGAATTGCACAACTTCATCAGTTTTCGGAAGACAATAAATGAAATTGAATAGTGTTAAATATCTTAATGCAAAACCAGCTTTTTATTAAGTAAATAACTTATTTTTTAATATATTAATCATATATCTTGTAATTGTCTTTTTAAAGCTATTTAAAATGGAATTACACTAACATAAATGGAAGAATAGCTTTTTAAAAAATTATAATCTAAATATTTAGAGCACATTGCTTTCTGCATTAAATTTTCAACTAGCTAGGAAGAATTTAAGAAGTATTTTTCAGATTGATTGTATTCTACTCTATGTCTTCCCTGTTGACAAATCTTTTTACTTGCATCTCCCAAGACACACAAAGAGTTTGTAAAATTTTGGGGAGGAGAGAATATATTTTTAGGATATTTAGTGATTTTGTAGGATAAACTGTCTTTTCTCTAATCCCCAGAGCCAGATTTGGAACTTTGTGGCTTGGCTCATATTTTTGGAGATGACTTTATTGTATGACACGAACAGCATCAGTGCTTAGGAAAACAAAGTGAATGTAAATTGTGAGGTGCTAAACCAAAAGTATCCAAAAGCCAAAAACGCTTCACTAAAATTAGTATACAATGTAAATAGTGAGATTTGAAACATTCCATATCATCACTTGGGTCATTCCTAATCAGCCAAACTGAGAGAGGTTGTCAGCAATGAGGAAAGTTTAAAGGATTTCAGATTGGCTCTGAATGCATGGGGCAAGGGGAGCAGTCACTTAATGCAGGCTCAGCTCTTCTCCAGCCTGGACACACATCCCAGAACCTGCAGCTGCTTTTCCCTCTCATCCCAGAGGGAGTTGCACCAGTTTTATGCAGTGATGACTCTCACTCTCTGTTTGTATAGAAGACAATTATTTCCATTGATTTACACAGTTTGTACCACTGAGGTAAAAGGTTAAAACTCACACTTTTGTTTTATCAATGCTCATTTCTACTGGAGGCACTTTCACCGACGATTCACTTCAGGTTAGGATCAATTAATTTTCTTACAGAATCTGGTACTTTGGATATTTTAAAATGTGAACTTTTTGGAGTGCCAGGAAGAGGAGAGGTTCCATTCATGCCACTCCAGGGACATCCCTCACTCTCTGAAGAGCAAACTCCAGCCAGAAAGCAGAACTAAGAACAACCCAACACCCCCATGCTCTGCAAGCACAAAGTGCATCTGTCCCAAACATGGGTGTTCCTCTAATCCCCAGAGAATATTTCAGAGTATCAGAGCTTCTGATTTCTCATTACCACATATTTAGGTTTTTTACCCAGCTTTTCAGAAGAAAGTGGTAATAAGAGAGCTGAAAGCATAAACTCATTTTAGACAGGGACCTTTATAAATAAATACATTAATTCAATCATATTTCCTCAAACACGGCAATGAGATGACAAACAGAATGACACCACTTATAGGAAAACCCTTAGATTGAAATATATGTCATGGTGTGTACAAGGGTGTACCTTTAGTTTATAACTTACTGAATTCCTACTTTTTATCCAGGTTGGAATTTTAGATAATTTATCACTGTTGGGCCCAGAGGTTCCAATAGAATGGAATGTTTCCCTGTGTTTTCAGGTGATCTATTACAAACTAATAAACCAAACATCTTATTTTTAATATTTATTTTGTTGAGAAAAAGAAAAATTTGTTGAGTTCTCAAACATGGGAGTTTCAGCCTTGCAGAACTTGGAGTAAGGACTGAAAGGAACGGAGTCATGGTGGCAGCTAATTAATCTAACATGCAGAGTACTGTGTTTGTAACACTAACAAGGAACAACTCACCACGTTCATTTCAGCTCTCTGAACCTCAGTAAGAAGGTCATAGCCTGAGGTGAAAGGAACAGCCCTCGAGACAGTGCCAAGAAGCTAAAATGCCAAGGGCCTATTTTTACATGCTGCTTCTATTAATAGTTACACCATGTGGAAGTACAGAGCTGATGAAAAAATCATATTCTCAAATGAAAGTAAGCAAATTCTTTACTGTAAATAAAGAGCAGAAGAAACTAAAGTTGAGAAATTGTTAGGTACAGTTTAAAAGGCTTTACTGGATCATCAAAGGCCAGCAAAAATACCTTCAAAATCCTATCCTCTGAGAAAATTAAGGAACTGCCCACAATTTTACCCAATTAATCAAATATTCCTTTTCTTGTAATTACAGTTTCCCACTTCAGGTTTATGTGCATCCAAACCTATTTTCCCATGATCAAAGTTCAGCAGTCCACTTTCGAATTCTGCTCTGCCACCAAAACCCATCCAGCTCCAGAGTGCACAGAGAGTTCAGAGCTGGGAGCAGCACCACAGCTTCAAATGCAGCTTCAGTTACTCAATCATTACTTGCCCTCAGCTGTTTTCCATCCAATACAAACATAAACTGAGGTGATCCTGCAATCTGGTTAACTTGTTTAACTTCTGTATTAATTATAGAAGTACCCAAGGGCAGCTATTTCCCACGCACTCCTAATTTATGGCTCTGATGATTACTTCTTTATAAAATGCCTTATTAAAGGAGGGTAATGTTGTTTCTTCCTAATGAAGTACAAAGGCACGGCAGAAATGTTTCTGTAAAATAAGTCCACAGTCTGAAATCATTTCATCTAATCACTAGTGTGTTATAACAACAAAAATCTGGAATATTTGGATAGTAATTGAGATTTCAGCCAACCCAAACAGAAGGTCCTGAAGCACAACTTGTAGCAATGGCCATTTAGCAGTGTCATGGGTCCTAACATGCCACACACACATATTGTCCAGGATATGTTTATTTTTATAATCATTTGCATTACATAATTGTGATTGCATTGCATAAGACAGTCTTGCAGCATGCTTCAAAGAACATCTAATGTTTTAAGCTGCTAACTACATTTCATCCCATTTCTCACATGTCTTTCCTAGACAGCAAGGAGAAAACAAATCAAGAAAGAGCAGGCACCAAACAATGAGGAGAAAGAAAATGGTGTGGAACAGCCAGAGAATATTTCAGAGTATCAAATATAGTAATAAATAGTTTTCTCATTATCTGTGTACTGCATGCCCTGTTGCTTTTGCTTTTAATGTGATCATGTAAGCAATTTAGCCAGACAACAAAAATAAATGAGAGCAAACATCACTGACACAGAAGCCAAGGCACTGAAACTTCTGCTCACAGAATGCAAAGCAAACTAAAAATTTAACCTTCTATGAAAAGAACCTCAACTGAGTTATTCAAAGAATAGGTGGATAAATACCCTGCCACTGTTGAAGGCAATTATAAGGAGTGATTTTAAGGATAGAACTGTTCTATGCAGAGTGTTTTGTGCAAAAAAGAATTACCAAACAAACTCTCCAGAGGAATGAAGCTCATCGCATCCAAAAGGTAGAGTCAAAAGTAGTTCCACACAATGGCCAATAAGATTTTAGTTTCAAGAGTGGTTGTACAAGGTCCAAAAAAAGAATGTGTTAACAGAGATCTAATTTTTCAGTCACTTTGTACTCAAAAGCAAACAGCCTCACTCAGGGGGAGCAGAATCTGTGCAAATTACTCTTGGGTCGAGAAAAATCTTGGTGTGAAAAGCTCCTAACAACATTAATTCCCTTTAATGTGTTGTACTACCAGCAACGTTCATTGAAATAAAAGCACTGGAATGAATATATTTCCATAATCTGTTCACTAAGAATGATTTTTTAAATGCTATATAAAGCAACTTCCAAGCATAGTCACCCTCGTGCTTGAAAAACTCAGCAGCCTTTTAATCATAAAGTAGGAAGTTTTGAAATGTCACCTTGTATGATAACCATTACAAAATGTAAATCTGCAATTTAGATAGCTCATTTGAGCTGATATTCCTTTTTTTAAAATGAGTATCAAAATATTTGATTTCCTTCATTCAATATTTTTTAAAGCGTGGGAGAGTGAGCTGAATATGCCTTAGAAACAACAAGAATCCCTCAATGTGTAGAGAATTAGTTGTGTTTGGAGAATGTTTATTTCTAAACACCACCTATTTGTAGATGGTAGTGATTTCTAGGCTAAAGGGGATGAGATGTGTGTGCCATGACATCACCAGCATCCAGAAGATGGGCTCTTTTCAAGAGTAACAAGGCACTACCAGCAATCCTGAAGCTCTTGAATTTCTGCACACCCTCTTGTGAGATGTTTTAAGATTTCTTCAGAGAGAAACACCAGGATTTCTATCACCAGTCACCTCAGCCATACCCAGCCAGGTCAACAACCACCCCTGGAAGGGATTCGTAATCTTGGAAAGGCTCCTGTGAGATGTTAACACAGCTACAGCCTTGAGGTGGCAAATCCCAGACTGGTTTGGGTTGGAAGGGACCTTAAAGATCATCCAGTGCCACCCCTGCCATGGGCAGGGACACTTTCCACTATTCCAGGTTTCTCCAAGCTCTGTCCTACCTGACCTTGGACACTTCCAGGGATCCAGGGGCAGCCACAGCTTCTGTGGGCACCCTGAGCCAGGGCCTCACCACCCTCACAGGGAACAATTTCTTCCTGATATCTAATCCAAACCTAGATTAGACTAAATATTCCTAATATTGAGCCTAAATTCAATGTTCTCTATCCAATTTTTCCATTAACCATAGAAAATGCCCCAGCCAGGTGCAGCCAATATCTCCTCCTGTCATTCATTGTGGGCACAGGCTGACATTATCATTTCTATTGTAAAACCTCACAAAAGATGATGAAAAAAGCACCATGTTAAAAAGGATGCAATGACTTTTTGTTGGCCCTTGTGATTAATATTAGACGTGGCAAGTAGTTAATTATATTTCTTAAAAGGACTTTGAGATGGCAATCAATAGAATTGATTATAAAAGACAAATTATGAAGGAGTAAAATATCACAGCCTATTTAATATGATGCTAAGAAAGCCCATCCAGCATCATATATGAATTTCAACTAAAAGTGACAACAGTGCCAGCTTTCATGTGATAGGGGTTTAGAGAGCAAGTTAAAAACATATATATCTGCTATTTAAAGGGAGAGAATTCCATCTCTCCACTCAACAGAGATGGAGACAGCAGAAAGAACAGTTTTCAAGAGCTTACTTTATTAAAAAAATGATTTCTGCTCACGAGGTCTTCTTTAGCTGAACATTACAAGCTGAGGGGCAAAACCTCCATTCTCATTTACTGTCCACATTTTACATAACTCCAGTGTTAAAAGGGTGAGCCTATATTGCCTTCCTTGATTTTTTTTATAGTAGGACTGTGGGAAATCCATAAGCAAAAAACATTTTCTGTCTTTAAGAGAAAGAATGGATCCATTTAAAGAACTCATTTCAAATACTGCAATTTATTGGAATCTAAGTATTCTGTGAATGTTGCACAGTATTCTGTGAAGAAATGTAAAAGGACAGTGCTTAGGAGTTTTTCTTTCCATGTTCCAAGTCAAAGTGAGGCTTTTGCAATCCTCAAAATAATCATGTTGTCATCAGGGACTTAGTTCAGCATTTAAGATGACATAACAATAAATTTTAGTTTTATTTTACTTACCATCTTCTGCAAACTCAACACTAGAGAAGCAGGGTTACTTTCTAAGCTTGTTCAAATGAAATTTGAATTCCTAAATGAACATTGGAAAGGAAAAAGGTTGTACCTCCAAAATCACTGAAAATAAACCTGAACCTAGAAATGATACCAACTATATCTATTCCCATCAAAGCTTGAGCCAAAAAAAAGAGAAAAAGAAAAGCAAGAAGAATATACAGTTGAATTTTTCAAAGTATTTCATTTGCACAGGAAAAAAGTGTAGCAGCAAGACAAATTTGTTCTTCCTGGCGACACAACTTATAAGAGTCTGGCTGTGTCCTCTCTTGGCAAGCACAGCTTTGCTGATTTGTTTTTTGGAGGTTTTGTGAAGAGCCAGCTTTTTAAATGCATCAGGTTTAATAAAACTATCAGTAGGAAGAGGAAGAGACCAGAGCATGATATGTAACTTTGTTATCTCAAGTTAGTAACTTCTTCCTTTAAAATGTGTCAGAAACAGGGTCTGATTCAGCAGGAGCAAGTGCTAGAGTCTCATATTTAATGTTTTAAGGCCTTAGTATGTTTGTGTCTACATTGAAATGATGTAAATTATATATCTTTCTCTTGACTAATATGGTCTAGCTTTTATCTTGGAAGTTCATTTTGTGGTTATCAGCCAATGTTCCAAGGCAATCCCCTTTTGATTATTTTCTCCATCTAATGCAACCCATCCAATTCATGGGCTTCATTCCGTGGAGGGTCACTAAGAAAACACACAGTGCCCATTTTGTGGCATTTAGACAGATATAAAGATTACATTAATCTAATTTTCCAAGCATATGTTGCCTCTAGGAAAAAAAAAGAAAACAACAAAAAAAAACAGGAACAGGAAACCTCAAAGGGGAATATGAATCTTTTGGAAAATAGCAGGAAAATCTCATAAATAAGAACTCTTTGATACTGATCTACACAGTGGCAGAAAAACATTATATTTTGTCATGATTAGCAATATCTTCTCATTTCTGAAATGATCTTACTTTCCTCAAAAAGATCTAAAGCTCTGTGCTTAAAATAGCTGAAAAACAGCTGTTGGATTTTTCACAGCAATGGGTTTTATCTTCATGCTACATAGAATACAAACCAGTCATTTGACTAATATATAGTTTCAGAAAACATGCCTTCAGAATCGAGTCTCTCCTGCTAATGACAAACCAAGGAAATATTCCCTTTCACATGAGTTTTTCATGTGCTTTTTTATTTAGTTTTTTTTATTTTAACACCTTCATAACTGTTTGGTGCAAGAGCATCTTTACTCATACGCATCAAGTTTCCCACCTCTGGAACCATCAAATTGAACCCTTGGCTGTAAAGGGTGAAAACATCCTGCTTTTACCTGTTTTATAGCCTTGTCACATTTTAAGTTTCTCTGGTGAATGGAGAGTGAACTAAAAATAAAGTACCTTACCTGAAGGATACTTTTGCATATTTGCACTTACCTCAGATTCCACATCATTCAAGAAAAAGCTATTTCAGTTTAGCTTTGTCTTAGGAGTTTTTAGATTTGGTTATAATATTTTAAAATGTTTTATTTAAGCCTTTAAGAAACTATTTTCTTACAACAGAATCCCTTGATTTTAAGGTAGACCTTGGTTTTTGCCTAGAGGAGGAAGCCTGCATTGATTTCACCACAAACAAAGCCATGGGATGCTTCATTCAGTGGCCATCCAAAGATTTATAATGAAGGCTGGAAAAACCCAAAGAGCCACAACCTGGCAAGAGCTGTCTCTATAAAAAGATTCCTTTCAAAAGGTCTTTTTTTTTTTTTTTTCCCTTATTAATTTCAGCTATGAATATGAGCTTCAGAAACTGGGGAATCTGGGGTATGGGGACAGGCAGAGAGAGAAGAGAGAGGAATTCCAATTCAAAATCATTTCATAGCTATACTTCAAATAATACCTCCAAATAATCTGCTCCAATAAAACTTTATTCCCACTAACATGACTTAGGATTTCACAAGCCTGTTTAAAAATAACCCAACAAAACACGTCCTAAATAGGTAGAAGGGACTTGCCTCTCTACTCTCTACCACATCCTATGAATGTGCTGCTGTATTCCAGAGACTTTCCAAAGGTGGCAGGGCGAGCATGTGTGAATAGGAGAGCTTTGTCCTCTGCAGCTATCATTGTGCTGTCCCTATCGTCCACAAACGCAGAGGGCAGATGAGAACTGGATAGAAACAGACTGTGCAGTTGTAAAACCCAGTTCTTTTCTCTCTTTATTTATTTATTTCTGCGACTGAGTAACACCTCTCATTACAATTACCGGCTCAATGGCAGAAAAGCTCCCCGGTGTGCTGTGCAGATTTTCACAGATTCATTTGTCTCCTCCTGTGGCATCAGTTTAAAAAGGTTCCTAAAGAATTGCCACTAACAACCATTTCTATTTCGAGCCTTCAAAGCCGGAGCTGAGCACAATACAAGGCACTGGTAACTGATCTTTAGGTTTCAGTCCACAGACTTTCCACACTGGGAATAGATCCCATCTGTTTCCTCTTTATGCACCAGCCTTTAGAAAGCACAGATCTGGAAACTGCCTCCGTACAGAACCGAGTATAGCCGGCTTTCCCCAGCTAACGGCAGAAAAATCCCCATGATTATGGATAGCTTTCTCCCAAGGTTTTATACTCCTCTTTTCTCCCCGGTCTATGAATACGCGATGTGGTTTTCTCCATGTGCGGTGGCTTTTTGGAAGGGTGAAGGGGATGGACCACGTCTCTTTCCTTGCCCCTTCTTGGCAGAGGTTTCCCCATTTACCAACCCTCATAAGGGGAACATTTCCATTTCAAGCCCCAGCACTATCAGCCACAGGCAAACCCCCCTCCTTGCTTTGGCACCAGAGCTTGAGACATTTCCCCCACCGCTCTCCCTCCCCAGCAAGCTGCTCTCCAGATGGATGCTCGTGGCTCTCCCTTGCCTCTTCCCTTCGCCTGTCCCGGCCAGAGGCAAGCACAAGGCACAGAGCAGAGGATTCCTTGGGGCAGGGGCAGCCGCACAGAGCCGGACGCTGTGACCCCGGGATGCTCAGCACCACCGAAGTCCTGAACTCTTTTACCTCGGGGATCGCCTCTGTCCTTGCTTCCCTCCCTCAGCCCCACATTGGGGAGTCCCTCAGCCCCAACACTGGGGAGTCCCTCAGCCCCACATTGGGGAGTCCCTCAGCCCCACACTGGGGAGTCCCTCAGCCCCACACTGGGGAGTCCCTCAGCCCCAACACTGGGGAGTCCCTCAGCCCCACACTGAGGAGTTTCTCAGCCTCACACAGGAGGGTCCCCTCAGCCCCACACGCGGGGGTCCCTCAGGCCCGCTCCCTGCCCCGCTCCCCTCAGCCCGCCACTCACTACTTGTAGAGCTGCTGCAGGCAGAGGTCCAGGCACTCGCCCTCCACCTCCTCCTCCGTGATGT